>NC_092099.1:26068123-26228123 GCF_045679555.1 Salvelinus alpinus
AGGAAAATGTTTTATTTAATACATTTTAGAATAAGGCTGTAACATAACCAATTGTGGAAAAAGGAGTCTGAATACTTTTCGAATGCACTGTATTTTCAGGGCCTAGTTTTGCCCTACAAGGGCCTGAAACTCATACACATCATTGTGAACCAAAACAGTGACTTGCAGGCCTGACATAGCTTGTAAACTGTGAATTTCAGGCCACTGTATTACGCTCTGACAATTTTTTATTGTTTGGTTCCTAAAGGAGTACAAACATTTGCTTTGTCCCTTTAGTTACAGGTACATAATACATACTGTAGGGTACCTTGACAGTGACGAAGCCATTTGTTGCTAGTAAGAGATAATAATATGCCTCTACCATGTACCAGTTTAAGTGGTCTAACACTTGAAAAACCACACCCCCACTAAGCCATGCTTCCAATATAATTTCCCATTGTGCCTTGCCTTTTTGGGTGAATTGTAGAGTTACCACCCATGACTGTATTTGTTAGTGACAGAGACATGGTTGTTGAATTCATTCATTTTTCAATATTGTAGCCTTCACCAAGTGGGTTCCTATTTGAATGTTGTCATTAAACTTGTGACAATAAATGACATATCTCTAATGGCTTATTTTGAGGTCTGATTTAACCTAACACTGTGGCCTGACACTAATGGTTTCCCTAAGCAAGGCAGTTAACCCACTGTTCCCCGGGCGCCGAAGACGTGGATGTCAATTAAGGCAGCCCCCAGCTCCCCTCTGATTCAGAGGGGTCGGGTTAAATGTGGAAGACACATTTCAGTTGAAGGCATTCAGGCTCACACAGTGTTTCTTGGTAGTCTTAAACAAATGTATTTTGAAACATACAGTAAGTATATACCTTACACAAGGAATACACTGTAACATGTTAGAGTTGAAATGTATTACATTTTGAGTTTGTGTCCCAATTTTACACTTTATATACATCACAGAAGACTGACATAGAAACATAGAATTTTCGGCATAATTTCCCACCCAATGTTCATTAATTATGAAATTATTGCAAATATGAATAACATTCCACCCATGAAGCCACTAGAGTGGGCTTTGGTCATTCGACTGCAGGAAAGGGGTACTCGTCAATTTACATTCAGGCTGTAACACACCAACATGTGGAAATAGTCAAGGGGTGTGAGTACCTTCTGAAGGCACTGTATGCCTGAAACTCAACCAGTTGGATCAACTTAATGACAGGCTGACATTTCCTACCACATCCCCACCATGCCAGCCAGAGAAATCAATGTGTCTGCAGAAGAAGGAATACTACAGCCCAGACCTCTCACTGTCTCTCAAACTACATCTCCCTCTACACCATTCACACCAGACACTTCTGTATAGAGAACTACAGTACTTGTATTTAGCACCCCCTTCTGCTAATTCACCTATAGTTTTCCACCATATCACAAAACATCATGATCTACTGTGGTCCACACCTCCTTCTCTCTCTCAGTCCCAGGAACAAGCACGCACGCACGCACGCACGCACACACACACACACACACACACACACACACACACACACACACACACACACACACACACACACACACACACACACACACACACACACACACACACACACACACACACACACACACACACACACACACACACACACTTCGCTTCAGTGTTCTGAGCCTTAGTACTGTCATAGAGTACCATCTGCCACTTCACTGTAGTACAAAATTCAGATTGCCATGACCTAACACGTCCACCTGGAATATACGGGAAGGCCACCGGACCAGACGGAATACCAGGGTGCATTCTCAAAGCATGTGCAGACCAGCTGGCAAGTGTGTTCGTGGACATTTTCTATCTTTCCTTGTACCAGTCTGTAATCCCAACATGTTTCAAGCTGACCACCATTGTCCCTGTTCCCAAGAACTCCAAGGTAACCTGACAGTCGCCCTCTAGCACTCACATCTGTAATTATAAAGTGCTTTGAAAGGTTGGTCATGACACATGTCAACAACAACATCCCAGACACCCTGGACCCACTCCAATTTGCATACCGCCCCAACAGATCCACAGTGCAATCTCAATTGCACTTCACACTGCCCCCTCGCACCTGGACAAGTTGGGAAATAACTTTGTGAGAATGCTGTTTATAGACTACAGCTCAGTGTTCAACACCATAGTCCCCTCAGAGCTCATCACCAAGCGTGGGACCCTGGGATTGAACACCTCCCACTGCAACTGGATCCTGGACTTCCTGAAGGGCCAGTCCCATGTGGTGAGGATTGGCAACAACACCTCCGCCATGCTGACTATCAACATCGAGGCCCCTTTTGGGTGTGTGCTTAGTCAGTTCCTGTCCTCCCTGTTCACTCACTACTGTGTGGCCAGGCACGACTCCAACACCATCATGGAGTTTGCTGACAGGACAACAGTTCCTTCACCGTCAGTACAACCACGGAGATGATGGTGGACTACAGGAGATAGACGGGAGAGAACGCCCCCATCCCCATCCACAAGGCTGTAGTGGAGTGGGTCGAGAATTTCAATTTCCTTGGCATCCATATCACTATGGATGGTCCACAAACAACCACACAGCCAGAGAGGACGTAGGACGTAGACGGCGGACGTAAAGGTAACGTAAAGGTAATGGCGGACTGAACTAAGTTATGTAGAGCACCTCAAGATAAAACATAATATTCGAAATATCTGCTAAATTAGACTAAAATATTAGCACTAAATAATCTGGTGGGTGATAACCTTCAATCTGGATAATAACACAAAACAAATCCTAAGACTAGAGACATTTATCGACAAATATTACGAAAACAAGCAACACCCAAACATGACGGAGAATAAGACAGGGGAACCGAATCAAAAACGAAAACGTGACTCCTCAACCGACACGGATGATCTAATATTCTCAACACCGGCAATGGTAAAGGTCGAAACCGATCTGTTAAAATCAATAAATGACAAACTGGGTATACTTGAATTAGTTAGTAAAGATATAAAAGAGTTGAAGGCAAGCCTAGAGATGAGTGATGAAAAAGCTTCGGCTTTGGAGAAGGAAACACACGCGCTAAAAGGGACGGTCAATAAGATTGAAACCGAAATGAATGAATTTAAAAAGGAGAACAACGTTCTGAAGGAATGCTTACTGGACATACAAACTAGATCCATGAGAGAGAAGGAGAGGTTCCTGAATCTGTAGTTAGAGAGTTCCTTTTTGCAGCGCTTCAGATACCGCGCAAAGTTATCGATAAGATCCAACTTGAACGTGTACACCGCCTCGGACAGAGAGGGCAGAGGTACGAACGCCCAATCGTTGCCAAATTTGCTTCATTTAAAGATAAAATAATGGTTAAAAGCCTGGGTAAAAGACTTGCTGGGACCAAAATTGGCATGAATGATCAGTTTCCGAAAGAAATTGCAGAACGGCGCAAAGTTCTGTATCCAATTTTCAAAGAAAATAGATTAAAAGCGAAACGAGTAGCTCTCGTCGTTGATAAACTATATATTGATAACCAGTTGTTCAGAGACACAAAGATTACTCCATGGTTATTTAAAAAATTACAAAGTTCTCATAGATGAGGAAAATAAACACAATTCAAGCCCGGTTACTGATTGTAACAATACAATACAAAATATAGCTTTTCTATAAATCTTCACATATAACTAATTGAACACAAGCACTATTTCTATATAGTGAAGATAAAAACTAAGTAAACAGAAGGCACAGTATGTGTGGATGGTGTGGTGTGTGTTTATTTTTATTTGTTATGTTTGAAAAGTTGAGTGAGTGAGTAATGAAATAGTTGCATATCCCAGAGCCAGTGTATTGCTGTGGGCCGGGTATGAGAGGGCTTTCAATGTTGTTCAGATGATGGATATACTTTTATAATGAATTACACGTCTTATTTATTTATTGTCCTATCATGGGGAACTACATTTTTAAAATAAATTATATCTAATTATTTATTATCCTATTTTAATGGTACGGTCCATGGCCCTATACCCTAGACACCCACATGAATAGCCCAGATACTAAGGAGAAGTCCCTAACTGTTTTATGTGCATGCTGTATGCGGTCTGTATGCAGCCAAAATGAGGTCAGGGACCAAGAGCAGCACTGCCCCCTCAAGATTCTGAGCCTGCTTGGCAGGGTTGGTCCTGCAAAGCCAAAGCCCCCTAAAGGGAGAGCATAATAAACAAGGAAATTCTCAAAGCTGCTAATGAGAACCTTGATGACCTTGTACCTAGCCGGTGGGGATTCCGGTGGGGTGCCCCCACCCAGGCAGTGGCAGTGCTGGCAACACTAGCTGCAGTAACCCATGGGGAGGGGGTCACACTCGGACATTCAGAGAGGGGGTATATTATTGTGGCCCTGGTGGCACGAAACCAATCGGACTGCATGGAGAGGCTTGGGAACATGGTCAAAATGGATGACCGTATTGTGGGTGTTTCAGGAAGAAGGTGTACATTTGACCTCCATCATCTAGGATGTGACAATGGTAAATAAATCTCTACATTTATGCTCATTTTTTGCGCGGTCTTGCAGGCCTTCTCATGCAGCTGCAACTGCAAGTACATTTGTAAATCATGACCCATCTTGAGTTGGGCTCTGGGATGGTGCAATTGTTGAGAGGGTGAGCTTATGGTTGTGTGGGGGTAAGGGCTGAATGTGTGTGGGTGTATGTGTGTATCCCACAACTGTTGCGAAGGAAGAAGTAAAAGATGTTAGGGACTATAGAGGATGATTCACAGCAATATGTAATAAAAATCGAGGTGAGGGCGATGGAAATGCATTTGGCAATGGATCTGCTTCGGTTCGGTGGATGGTGCTGTGTGCACTTTTCGAAGGATGGATCCCAGTCGGTCCGGGGCTGTGCGATGCGGGGGGTCGGGGGTGGTCTGCCGGGCATTGGGATGACAACCCAACTCGAGATGGGGGCTTTTGGCGGGTGGAATAGTGGGGACCAATTGGAGGTTTGCTTAGTGGAGATGCAAATGTCATGGTACAACTATATAGACACTCAATCATTATGTTACTTTTTAATAGGACGTTTACAAACATATATTTTGATAAAAATAATTGAAAGGTGTGTCTCATTATGGTAAGTGGTGAAATAAGTATAGCCAGTTACAATTGTAATGGCTTAGCAGATAATAAGAAAAGACGATCAGTATTTACCTGGCTAAAAGAGAAGGATTATAATATCTACTGTTTACAGGAAACCCATTCAACAGTTTTAGATGAAGTTTTGTGGAAAAAGAACTGGGGGGGTGAAATATATTTCTCCCATGGGCAAAGAAATTCAAAAGGGGTGATGGTTTTAATTAATAATAACTTTGATCCAAATGTGCAACTTGTCCAAACAGATCCTCAAGGTAGATGGATTATTTTAAATATGTTATTGGACAATAAACATATATGGCTTATTAACCTATACGGTCCGAATAATGATGATCCAAGCTTCTTTGACAATATATATAAGAATGTATCAACTCTACAAGCAACACTAGACTCTATTATTATAGTGGGAGATTTTAATACGGTCTTAAATACCTCTATGGACCGGAAAGGAAATCACACTACAAACTATCACCCTCAGGCACTTAAGGAAATCAGGAATGTCATGGATATATTGGAATTAGTGGATATATGGAGACTTAAATACCCTGACCTAGTGAGATATACATGGCGGAGGCTTAATCAAGCTAGTCGCCTTGACTACTTTCTTATATCATTCTCTCTGGCACCAAAAGTTAAAAAGTGTTTGATAGGGGACAGAATGCGGTCGGACCATCACATAATTGGAATATATATTACTCTTACAGAATTTCCACGTGGGCGAGGATATTGGAAATTTAATCAAAGCCTACTAGATGATAAATTGTTTAGAACTAGGACAGAAGAATTTATAACTGACTTTTTTAGACATAACATAGGTACAGCAGATCCCCATATTGTATGGGACACTTTTAAGTGTGCCTTTAGAGGCCATGCAATTCAGTACTCATCTATAAAACAAAAGCAATTTCGATCAAAAGAGTCCATATTAACAAAGGAAATTGAAGGACTAACAGTACAGTTAGATAACAATAAAAACGGTACCATAGAGGCACAGAATAAGTTAGAGGAAAAACAAAAAGAAATGGAGGAACTTATTCAAGAAAGATCCAGTGTAATATATTACAAAAATAAAGCTAACTGGATGGAATATGGGGAAAAATGCACCAAATTCTTTTTCAATCTTCAATATAGAAATGCTACCAAAAAAAACGTATTAAAACTTGTTACAAATGATGGAGTCACGCATGATTCACCAAATGATATTTTGAAAGAGGAAGTAAAGTACTTTAAGAATATATTTTCGTTTCAGGCTCCTCCATCTCCACTAACTGAAACTAATTGTATGGATTTTTTCCCTAATAATAATGTAAAATTAACATCTGTACAGAAAGACTCATGTGAAGGCCTAATTACAGAGGAGGAACTACTTGATGCAATTGGGGCCTTTAAGGATGGGAAAACTCCAGGACTGGATGGCATACCAGTGGAAGTATACAAACATTTTTTTTATATACTCAAAGGACCACTATTAGCTTGTTTTAACCACTCCTATATAAATGATAGATTATCAGACACGCAACAAGAAGGTGTGATATCATTATTACTGAAACAGGACCCAAGTGGTATATATAAAGATCCAGTCCATTTAAAAAATTGGAGACCTCTTACACTTCAGTGTTGTGATGCAAAAATCCTAGCAAAATGCTTGGCGCATAGAATAAAAAAAGTTTTGTCAGATATTATTCATCCTAATCAGACAGGTTTTTTACATGGACGATACATTGGAGATAATATAAGGCAAGTACTGGAAACAATAGAACACTATGAAATATCGGGGACACCAGGCCTGGTTTTCATAGCTGATTTTGAAAAGGCTTTTGATAAAGTACGACTGGAGTTTATATATAAATGCCTAGAATATTTCAATTTTGGGGAATCTCTTATAAAATGGGTAAAAATTATGTATAGTAACCCTAGGTGTAAAATAGTAAATAATGGCTACATCTCAGAAAGTTTTAAACTATCTAGAGGAGTAAAACAAGGTTGTCCACTATCGGCATATCTATTTATTATTGCCATCGAAATGTTAGCTGTTAAAATTAGATCAAACATTAATATTAAGGGATTAGAAATCCAGGGCCTAAAAACTAAGGTGTCATTGTACGCTGATGATTCATGTTTTCTTTTAAAACCACAACTAGAATCTCTCCACGGCCTCTTAGAGGATCTAGATACATTTGCTATCCTCTCTGGATTAAAACCAAATTATGATAAATGTACCATATTACGTATTGGATCACTAAAAAATACACATTTTACATTGCCATGTAGTTTACCAATTAAATGGTCTGACGGTGATGTGGACATACTCGGTATACAAATCCCAAAAGAAAGAAATGATCTCACTCCAATAAATTTTTATAGAAAGTTAGCAAAAATAGATAAGATCTTGCTACCATGGAAAGGAAAATACCTGTCTATTTGTGGGAAAATCACCCTGATTAACTCTTTAATCATATCACAGTTTACCTATTTGCTTATGGTTTTGCCTACACCTAGTGACCTGCTTTTTAAATTATATGAACAAAAAATATTCAATTTTATTTGGAACGGCAAGCCAGATAAAATTAAAAGGGCCTATTTATATAACGAATATGAATTCGGAGGGCAGAAATTATTAAATATTAAAGCATTAGACCTCTCACTAAAGGCATCAGTCATACAAAAGTTATACTTAAATCCAAACTGGTTCTCTAGTAGATTGGTACGAATGTCTCATCCTATGTTCAAGAAGGGCCTTTTTCCCTTTATTCAGATTACACCTGCTCACTTTCGGTTGCTTGAAAAGGAAATAATCTCCAAAATATCTTTATTTTTTAAACAAGCCTTAGAAAGTTGGTTGCAATTTCAGTTTAATCCACCTGAAAGGACGGAACAAATAGTACAACAAATCTTGTGGTTAAATTCAAATATAGTAATTGATAAAAAAACTGTATTTATCGAAGAAATGTTTAAAAAAGGTATAATTTTTGTGAATGATATCATAAATAGGACTGGTGGAGTAATGTCACACATGCAGCTAACACAGACGTATGGAAATGTCTGCTCTACCCAAAATTACAACCAATTAATTGCAGCATTACCACAAAAATGGAAGAGGCAGGTGGAAGGGGATAAAAGTAAGGAACTTGTATGTCGGCCTTATATTAAAGAACATAAATGGTTAAAGAAAAGTGTGATAAATAAAAACATATACCAATTTCATTTAAGGACCAAAAAACTTACAGCTGTGCCATATAAATTGCAAAATAGTTGGGAAGAGATTTTCGATGTACCCATTCCATGGCACATGGTTTATGAATTGATACGCAAAACAACGCCGGATTCAAAACTTCGAATTTTTCAATTTAAATTATTGTACAAAATTCTTGCAACTAATAGAATGTTATATATATGGGGGATACAATCTTCTCAGCTCTGTAGATTCTGCTGTGAGGAGGCAGAGTCTTTAGACCATTTATTTTGGTATTGTCCGCATGTAGCTCGTTTTTGGTCACAGGTCCAGGAATGGTTGAAGAATTGCAACATTTGCGTAGAACTAACGCTACAGATAGCAATACTGGGGGATTTGAAAAGCCATAGTCAATCAATCAATAATATAATAATTATTTTAGCAAAACTGTTTATTTTTAATTTACAATCCGTGGAAGCTATGAGAATAGGAAGATTCAAATCTTTTGTGAAGCATCACAGCACAGCTGAAAAATATATGGCAAATAAAAATCCGAAATGGATGATGTTGGAAGATAGATGGGAAAGGTTGAGTGGAGCTGAAGGGTGGGACTAATAACAAGATAAACAATGTAGGGCATACGGGATCTGTGAAATGTGTATAGGTGCGGAGCTATTGTGAAATAGCACAGTTACAAGTGGAAATCAAACTGGATGGACAACAGAAATAGAGGAAGGACTAAGAACAAACAAGAGAGAACTATTATAAAGTAGACTGTGTCTGTAAATGTGTATAAGATGTATAAATTGAAGGTAAAAACAGAAATGTTTATCAGTTTACTCCAATTGGGGGATCGGTGGTAGGGTTTGCAGGTAATAATAATAAAGGTATACTCTTTAAAAAAGTATGTATGTCTATGTAGGTATGTGTATGTATATATGTGTATATGTATGCATACGTGAATGGATATATATATTTACCCAAAAAAATATGGGGGATTGGAAATGATGCAGACAATTACATTGGAAACAACATTCTTTCCGCAATATTAAGCTGATCCACCCCCCGAAAAAAATAAAAAAAATAAAAAATAAAATAAAACAACAACCGCACAGCAGGGTTTCCGTCAGGAAAATGTGGCGCCTGTCATTTGACAGGCAGCATATTTATTTATAGAGAGCCATATGCATTTGTTGCGTAACCTGATTAGGGCGTCCTACCACGATGCTCAGAATGACAGAAATCACATTTGGATTATGGTTATTCATCTTAACAGAACATGCAGCTCGAGGATACAACAGTATTTCTTACCGAATTCCATGAGAACTTTGAAGATGTTATAATGACTGTCATATGATCCACCTCTACGCAGACGACACCATTCTGTATACATCTGGCCCTTCTTTGGACACTGTGTTAACTAACCTCCAAACAAGCTAACCAATCGCTGCAGCTGTACATAGTCCATCTGTAAATAGCCCACCCAATCTATCTACCTCACCCCCATATTGTTTTTATTTACTTTTCTGCTCTTTTGCACACCAGTATCACTACTTGCACATCATCATCTGCTCATCTATCACTCCAGTGTTAATCTGCTAAATTACTTCGCTACTATGGACTATTTATTGCCTTACCTCCTCACGCCATTTGCACACACTGTATATAGACTTTCTTTCTTTTCTATTGTGTTATTGACTGTACGCTTGTTTATTCCATGTGTAACTCTGTGTTGCTGTTTGTGTCGCACTGCTTTGCTTTATCTTGGCCAGGTCGCAGCTGTAAATGAGAACTTGTTCTCAACTAGCTTACCTGGTTAAATGAAGGTGAAATAAAAATAAATAAAAATATTTTCCAAAAAGATGAGTAAGGAATAGCAAAATCACTAGCCTATGTCAATCTAATTTCCCCCATAGTAGAACATTTGACCTATTCTATTTTTCAGCTTGTCGTTCTGTACAATAAAGAAATAGCCTGTTCCAAACCGACTCTGGGACCGTTGTGGCTACATGATAAAAAATAAATAAAAAGCTGATGCAACAGATCAGAACAGGCGTCCAGTGTATTTTCCGTTTTGTTTGTAGCTAGCTACAGCTTGTTTGGCCCGTTGTGTCAAGTCACTGTGGGTCACGCTGACAGTGTGCAGAAAGTAGTCCATCACAACTTTTCCCCAGTGATCTTTGTCAATAGCGCCTGCAAATGTCAGTGCAGAAATGTTGTTGAGAGCAGTAGCAACACTTTTGTAGTTCTCCATGGCTAACGTTATTTCTTTCAAAAAAGCCGCGGTAGCAAGGATTATCTACACATACTGAGCAGCTCATGTTATAGACAGAAGTGAGCTACATGGCAGACCAATCCAAACTCATCTCTCGTCATGTCCATCCATTATCTCAGCCAATCATAGCTAGCGGGAAGGTTCCTGTCTTTTTCAGTGGCTAAACCAACTAGGCTCGTAATTTAAAATTGTATGAATATTTACAGATGGCTTACACGTTTGTTATTAAGGCACATTAAAGTTCACATGATGGTAAAGGCCCATGGGCCACAACCTCTCCTGCAGTGCTACACCAGTTGGTCACATGGTGGTGCTTTAACAAGCGATTGAAAATGCTAACTTTGAAAGCTCAGCCCCTCACCCTGACATTCAGTATGTAGGTCCCTCTCCCCACAAGCAACACATTTTACTCAAGGACCAATAAAGTCTGCAATGAAGAATTTTCCACCTTTTTGCATTTTGAGAAAAACACTTAAAACGCTACTCTGGCAACGAATGTCCGATCTGCACGTAACTTGATATCTGCTATCTATGGACCAAGGTCTCTCAACACACTATTTCCCAGGCTAGTATGTCAAACAACATGGCTGCTACTGACCAATAAATATTCACATGGGCGTGGTCTCACACATAAATGCCTATAAATCAGTCATGGATATTCGTATTGTTTTTTATTAAACTTTTATTTAACTAGGCAAGTCAGTTAAGATCAAATTGTTATTTGCAACGGGGGCAGGGATTAAAAATAAAATGCAGGACAAAACACACATCACGACAAGAGAGACCCCACAACACTACATAAAGAGAGACCTAAGAAAACAACACAGCACGGTAGCAACACAACATGGCAGCAGCACAAAACATGGTACAAACATTATTGGGCACAGACAACAGCACAAAGGACAAGAAGGTTAACACAACAATACATCACGCGAAGCAACCACAACTGTCATTAAGAGTGTCCATGAGTGAGTCTATGAATGTAGAGATGGAGATAGAACTGTCCAGTTTGAGTGTTTTTTGCAGCTCGTTTCAGTAGCTAGCTGCAGCGAACTGAAAAGAGGAGCGACCCAGGGATGTGTGTGCTTTGGGGACCTTTAACAGAATGTGACTGGCATAACGGGTATTGTATGTGGAGGATGAGGGCTGCAGTAGATATCTCAGATATGGGGGAGTGAGGCCTAACAGGGTTTTATAAATAAGCATCAACAAGTGGGTCTTGCGACGGGTATAGAGAGACGACCAGTTTACAGAGGAGTATAGAGTGCAGTGATGTGTCCTATAAGGAGCATTGGTGGCAAATCTGATGGCCAAATGGCAAAGAACATCTAGCCGCTCGAGAGCACCCTTACCTGCCAATCTATAAATTATGTCTGCATAATCTAGCATGGGTAGGATGGTCATCTGAATAAGGGTTAGTTTGGCAGCTGGGGTGAAAGAGGAGCGATTACGATAGAGGAAACCAAATCTAGATTTAATCTTAGCCTGCAGCTTGGATATGTGCTGAGAGAAGGACAGTGTATCGTCTAGCCATTTTCATGAGGTGACTGCTTCAGAGGTAGTAATCACATTGGTGGGGAGAGGGGCATTCTTCTTACCAAACCACATGACCTTTGTTTTGGAGGTGTTCAGAACAAGGTTAAGGGCAGAGAAAGCTTGTAACAAAACTTGGTACACGTTTCAAACACTGTCAAGGCTCAACATATGCAAGCACCTTCTTATCGCCCTTACGGTGGCGCTATAACGGGCACATTTTTGTATTGCTTGATCTGCTTGATCAAAAATTTGGCACGCATCCAGGTGATGAGTCTGGCTAACCTGTAAAGTAAGGTTGAGTTTGGACACATTGTGGCGCTGTTGGACAGGAAAAAACATGAATGCAAGCTCATTGGTGTATAGACTGTTTCAGCTAGAGCCTTGGAAAATAGTTTGAAGATGTGCAGCCATAGATGTTATATACCAAATCTGGTGCCGATCGGTCCAGCGGTTCTGGGAAAAAAGGCGTTTAAAGTAGTCAACATCATTGAAAATGGTCCAAAATACATCAAAGCATATTATATTGCATGATCAGTTTGATTTTGAGTTCTGATTTGGCAAGATTGGTAAACAGTACAGAAGTAGTTAATCCAAGGCAATAACTCCAGATAAACCCCGGCAATACTGCTTGCAGCTTTAATGTTTGTTATTATTATTTTGCATCGTTGGGAAGGGCTCGTAAGCAAGAATTTCACAGTAAAGTGTACACCCTTTGTATTCGGAGCATGTGACAAATCAAATTTGATTTGGGCACCAGCTGGCATTGTTAGTCAGTGTGCATGAGTGTATGTGTGTGTTTATGAATAACTCTTGTTGAATGTATTCTAGCTGAGGGCTCTGTATTTATTGTCTAGCTGTGGTGTCAAACAAAGACAGACAGGACCCTGATCTGCCTGGGGGTCACACATAGCAATAAGGTCTCTCTGTGGGTGACACAGTATATACACACACACGCACCCAACCACGCACACGCATGCACGTAACCACCCAACCATTCACACACGCAGAAGCATGCACTGACAGACGCACGCAGGCACACACACACATGTTGAGTACACACCTATTCCCTCTCTCTCCATTTCTCATCTTCCTTTCCTTTACCCTGTCTCTCTTCCCTCACTCTCCTTCCTCCCTCCCACTCTCCACCTCGCTCTCCCTCCCCCAACCTCTCTCTTTACCCCTGTCCTCTCTCCTGTGTTCTCTACCTGCTCCTGTAATGAAGCGTAATTATCAGATGTTGGGTGGGTGGTATGATCCTATCATGGCCAGAAGAAACAGTCAACAATCTCACTGGATCGCTAACTATCTGAATATCTAACTGAATATCTGTTGTCTGTACACTCTCAGTCTTTAAGAGTCTTACGTGTTGCTTAGCTGTTACTCTACATGGGTTTACTACACCTAATGCTATATAACTTAAGTTATATAACAGAGTTCCACTGCTATAAAAAAGCACTTGATTCTAATGAAGTAAGGGTAGAATTACACAGACAAATGTATACTCTAACTGTAATTCTTACCCAAGTAAGCTCTGCACCCTGCACAGTGCCCCAGGGTAGTCAGAGGGGTGTGAGGTAGGGTTTAGGGGTAGTGTGTGAACCAGGGGTAATTGGGTAGAACCTATACTCTACGGTTCAGTGACTTAGTACCCCTGGGGTGGAGATTAAACACACTGGGAGTGTATTCCGACCCAGCTGAATACACACACACACACACTGTACTTAACACACACTCTTTGTGTGCATATACAGATGTTGTTGATACACAGTGTGATACATATGTATGTTCGAAGACACACACACTGCAGTGCGTGCGTGTGTGTGTGTGTGTGTGGTTATATGTGAGCTCTTCAATGGTTCTCTTCAAGTTCACAAAAGGTAGAGGAGGTGGCTCATTCTAATATTTTTTAGGTGTGGTTTGGGCACAGCTCTTTTTGTGTAACCGTGAGTGAGAGTGTCATTACAGTTTATCTAATGTGTTGTGTTATGCCTTTACATTTTATATACCACAATGGGCCATGATGGTGTCTTATGGAAGACTCACGGATGGCCTCGTGTCAATAAATCAGTCAGTGGTTCTCAATTCCCTCCTCAGGGACCCCCAGCTGTTCCAGAGGTAGCTCACTTGATTCAACTTGTCAATTAACACAGTAATAACACCTTTGGAATATAATATGGCTGACCAGAATAAAAACACTGTATGGTTCTTCAAAAGGATCTACAAAGAACCTTTCAGATTGAGAAAGGTTCTATAAAAAAGGTTTTTGTAATGGTTCTATATAGACCCAATTAGAACCTTATGAGCATGATTATTTATAGAACCTTCAAAAAAGGGTTCCATTATGGTTACAAGCCAAATAACCCCTATCTGGTACTATTTAGAACCATTATATGTGTGTGTGTGTGTGTGTGTGTGTGTGTGTGTGTGTGTGTGTGTGTGTGTGTGTGTGTGTGTGTGTGTGTGTGTGTGTGTGTGTGTGTGTGTGTGTGTGTGTGTGTGTGTGCGTGCGTGTGTTTGGGGTCAAACACATAGCTGCTCACCATACTCTTTATTCTCCAATCGCCATCTGTCTTCTCTCCCTCTCCCTTTCTCTGTATATCTCTCCCTCACTCCCTCTCTAGCTCTCCCTCCCTTTCTATCTATCTACAGTTGAAGTCAGAAGATTACATACACCTTAGCCAAATACATTTAAACTCAGTTTTTCACAATTCCTGACATTTAATCCTAGTAAAAAGTCCCTGTCTTAGGTCAGTTAGGATCACCACTGTATTTTAAGAATGTGAAATGTCAGAATAATAGTAGAGAAAATGATTTATTTTAGCTTTTATTTCTTTCATTACATTCCCAGTGGGTCAGAAGTTACCATACACTCAATTAGTATTTGGTAGAATTGCCTTTACATTGTTTAACTTGGGTCAAACGTTTCGGGTAGCCTTCCACAAGCTTCCCATAAGAAGATGGGTGAATTTTGGCACATTTCTCCTGACAGAGCTGGTGTAACTGAGTCAGGTTTATAGGCCTCCTTGCCTGCACACGCTTTTTCAGTTCTGCCCACAAATGTTCGATGGGATTGAGGTCAGGGCTTTGTGATGGACACTCCAATACCTTGACTTTGTTGTCCTTAAGCCATTTTGCCACAACTTTGGGAGTATGCTTGGGGTCATTGACCATTTGGAAGACCCATTTGTGACCAAGCTTTAACTTCCTGACTGATGTCTTGAGATGTTGCTTCAATATATCCACATAATTGTCCTTCCTCATGATGCCATCTATTTTGTGAAGTGCACCAGTCCCTCCTGCAGCAAAGCACCCCCACAACATGATGCTGCCACCCCCGTGCTTCACGGTTGGGATGGTGTCCTTCGGCTTGCAAGCCTCCCCCTTTTCCCTCCAAACATAACGATGGTCATTATGACCAAACAGTTCTATTTTTGTTTAATCAGACCAGAGGACATTTCTCCAAAAAGTACGATCTTTGTCCCCATGTGCAGTTGCAAACCGTAGTCTGGCTTTTTTTATGGCGGTTTTGGAGCAGTGGCTTCTTCCTTGTTTAAAGGCACAGTCAATTTAGTGTATGTAAACGTCTGACACACTGGAATTGTGATACAGTTAATTATATGTGAAATAATCTGTCTGTAAACAATTGTTGGAAAAATTACTTGTGTCATGCACAAAGTAGATGTCCTAACCGACTTGCCAAAACTATAGTTTGTTAACAAGACATTTGTGGAGTGGTTGAAAAACAAGTTTTAATCACTCCAACCTAAGTGTATGTAAACTTCCGACTTCAACTGTATCTATCCAACCATCATGGTGACTCAGTCCATGTATTTTCGTAACCCTTTTGCCGTTTATTTATTTGAATCCCCATTAGCTTTGCAGAAGCTACTCTTCCTGGGGTTCTCAAAAACTACAAAACATGACAAGTAACAAAACTGAGAGACAAGGACAGTCACACAAATGTTAAATACAACGATACACAAACAATACAACAAAAAAATAATACAAACAATAAAACAAAACAATTATGTGGGTCTGTGTGTGTTTGTGTGTGTCCCCTCACAGTCCACACTGTTCCATGAGTTGTTTTTTAATGCGTTTTTTAAAGGTAATTTTGCTGTTTGCTTAAGTAACTGGAGATGGAAGGGAGTTCCATGAAACTGTGCGTTGTCGTGAATTTGTTTAGGACTTGGGGACTGTGAAGAGACCACTGGTGGCTTGTATTGTGGGGTATGTATGGGTGAATGAACTGAATTTTATTTGATTATACAGACAATCGGCCATATATGAATGTTATCTGTTAGCAAGTTATTGATTTCATGAACCTTGTTTCTAAGGCTCCATAAATAAATATGGCCCATTCTTAGCCCTTTCCTTGGTAGTGTCACGGATCCCCCCGGAACTGTCATTACACACACCTGGTCCCTATTCCCATTGATTAGTAGTGGTATAAGTGTGCCCTTTGTTCACCGTTGTCCTGTCGATTATTGTTCCCATGTCCGTTGGTGGTGTGAGTACCTATGCGTTGGTGCAGCTGTTATGCTGCGTGTTTTATAAATTGTGTATTACGGGTGTCGTTCAACAAGGTTAACCCTCGCTCTTTTGTTTGGGTACAGCCCAGTGTTTTTGTATACGTGCTTGTTTTGGTGTATTAACAAATCACCAGTCTTCAATTATATGTAAATGCAGCCCAAACCTGATCATTTCCCCCTGATGAGGGGAAAGGCAGAGGAGCTTCCTGTCTCTGTATGTCTGCCTGTACAGTATGTATGTCCATCTGACCCAGAACCATATGGACTCACACAGTCGACTGTTTCCTACTGTACGGGACACGATTCACGACATCCCCCTCTCTCACACACCAGTGCATGCACACACTCACAAAAGTGCATGCAAGTACGCACACACAAGCACGCACACACACACACGCACTTTAAACAGAACTATAGGTTATTCTTGCCTTCTCCTACTTCTGTCTTGTTTCTCAATCTGCTGTAATGAGGAGGAATTAACATAATCAAAGGTAGCGAAACCAATATACAGTGGGGAGAACAAGTATTTGATACACTGCCGATTTTGCAGGTTTTCCTACTTACAAAGCATGTAGAGGTCTGTCATTTTTATCATAGGTACACTTCAACTGTGAGAGACGGAATCTAAAACAAAAATCCAGAAAATCACATTGTATGATTTTTATATAATTAATTTGCATTTTATTGCATGACATAAGTATTTGATCACCTACCAACCAGTAAGAATTCCGGCTCTCACAGACCTGTTAGTTTTTCTTTAAGAAGCCCTCCTGTTCTCCACTCATTACCTGTATTAACTGCACCTGTTTGAACTCGTTACCTGTATAAAAGACACCTGTCCACACACTCAATCAAACAGATTCCAACCTCTCCACAATGGCCAAGACCAGAGAGCTGTGTAAGGACATCAGGGATAAAATTGTAGACCTGCACAAGGCTGGGATGGGCTACAGGACAATAGGCAAGCAGCTTGGTGAGAAGGAAACAACTGTTGGCGCAATTATTAGAAAATGGAAGAAGTTCAAGATGACGGTCAATCACCCTCGGTCTGGGGCTCCATGCAAGATTTCACCTCGTGGGGCATCAATGATCATGAGGAAGGTGAGGGATCAGCCCAGAACTACACGGCAGGACCTGGTCAATGACCTGAAGAGAGCTGGGACCACAGTCTCAAAGAAAACCATTAGTAACACACTACGCCGTCATGGATTAAAATCCTGCAGCGCACGCAAGGTCCCCCTGCTTAAGCCAGTGCATGTCCAGGCCCGTCTGAAGTTTGCCAATGACCATCTGGATGATCCAGAGGAGGAATGGGAGAAGGTCATGTGGTCTGATGAGACAAAAATAGAGCTTTTTGGTCTAACTCCACTCGCCGTGTTTGGAGGAAGAAGAAGTATGAGTACAACCCCAAGAACACCATCCCAACCGTGAAGCATGGAGGTGGAAACATCATTCTTTGGGGATGCTTTTCTGCAAAGGGGACAGGACGACTGCACCGTATTGAGGGGAGGATGGATGGGGCCATGTATCGCGAGATCTTGGCCAACAACCTCCTTCCCTCAGTAAGAGCATTGAAGATGGGTCGTGGCTGGGTCTTCCAGCATGACAACGACACGAAGCACACAGCCATGGCAACTAAGGAGTGGCTCCGTAAGAAGCATCTCAAGGTCCTGGAGTGGCCTAGCCAGTCTCCAGACCTGAACCCAATAGAAAATCTTTGGAGGGAGCTGAAAGTCCGTATTGCCCAGCGACAGCCCCGAAACCTGAAGGATCTGGAGAAGATCTGTAGGGAGGAGTGGGCCAAAATCCCTGCTGCAGTGTGTGCAAACCTAGTCAAGAACTACAGGAAACGTATGATCTCTGTAATTGCAAACAAAGGTTTCTGTACCAAATATTAAGTTCTGCTTTTCTGATGTATCAAATACTTATGTCATGCAATAAAATGCAAATTAATTACTTAAAAATCATACAATGTGATTTTCTGGATTTTTGTTTTAGATTCCGTCTCTCATAGTTGAAGTGTACCTATGATAAAAATTACAGACCTCTACATGCTTTGTAAGTAGGAAAACCTGCAAAATCGGCAGTGTATCAAATACTTGTTCTCCCCACTGTATATGTCCCCCTGGATCCAGAGTCACTGGTTCCACAAGGCACTTAAGTTCCCCCCAGAGAGGAAGAGCTTATAGACAGAGAGAGACATGTTTGATATCTTAATGACATGACAGAGACTGAGAGATGACAGCCACAGAGATGTGATGAGACAGGATAAGAAGTATGTAGAATAAACACACAGTCTGGCAGGCCTACACAACTGTACTGTCATAGAGCATGGCTGACTATTGACACACACACTTGAAAAAAAAAGCTTGAACAATTTGATACAGTTTCAGAGTTGTATTACAATATGGATTTCTATTTTCTTTGATTATTGATTCATTGGGCATCCTTTGATAATTCATAATTTGGTGAAGCATCTGCATCCTCTGATCTACAAGGTTGTTTGAAGGTGGCTGTCACGTTGAGGATGCCACATATAGAAACCGTGGTGGGTTGTGTGTACTGCCCTTGACCAAGTTCATCCCTGCTGTAACACAATCTTATAATAGCTCCTCCAATTGACATCAAATTAACAAGGATTCCTTTATAGAACAGACTGTTCCCCTGTTGGGTGAGAAAGAGTGTCACTCACTCACTAAGGCACATTAGCTATTTGACTTTCTCTCTGTGTGTTTGTATCTGTCTCGCTCTCGCCTTTCTCTCTCCCTCTCTCTCCCCCTCCTCTCTCTCTCTCTCTCCCTCTCTCTCTCTCACTCTCCCCCCCCTCTCTCTCCCCTACTCTCTCTCTCTCTCTCTCTCTCTCTCTCTCTCTCTCACACACTCTCTATCTCCACTCTATGTATATGTGTGTGTGTGTGTGTGTGTGTGTGTGTGTGTGTGTGTGTGTGTGTGTGTGTGTGTGTGTGTGTGTGTGTGTGTGTGTGTGAAAGACTATGACCTGAGAGCATTAGATCAGGTTAGTACTCATACTTTCCCAAGGCAAATCACTGCAGTGAATAATGTAAATATACACACAGTGCATTCAGAAAGTATTCAGAACCCTTGACATTTCCACATTTTGTTACGTTACAGCCTTATTGTAAAATTGATTGAATAAAAACATTCTCATCAATCAATACCACCATACCCTACAATGACAAAGCAAAAACAGGTTTTAAGACATTATTTACATAAGTATTCAGACCCTTTGCTATGAGACTAGAAATTGAGCTCAGGTGCATCCTGTTTCCATTGATCATACTTGAGATCTTTCTACAACTTGATTGGAGTCCACCTGTGGTAAATTCAATTGATTGTACATGATTTGGAGAAGCACACCTGTCTATATGAGGTCCCACAGTTGACAGTGAATGTCAGAGCAAAAACCAAGCCATGAGGTCGAAGTGATTGTCCCTGGAGCTCCTGAGACAGGATTGTGTCGAGGCACAGGTCTGGGGAAGGGTACCAAAACACTTCTGCAGCATTGAAGGTCCCCAACGACACAGTTTGGAACCACCAAAACTCTTCCTAGAGCTGGTTGCCCAGGGGAAAAGGGCCTTGTTCAAGAACCCGATGGTGACTCTGACATAGCTTCAGAGTTCCTCTGTGGAGATGGGAGAACCTTCCAGAAGGACAACCATCTCTGCAGCACTCCACCTGCTGTGCAGCGACGCTCCCCATCCAACCTGACAGAGCTTGAGAGGATTTGCAGAGAAGTATGGGAGAAACTCCCAAAATACAGGTGTGCCAAGCTTGTAGCATCATACCCAAGAAGACTGAATGCTGTAATCGCTGCCAAAGGTGCTTCAACAATGTATTGCGGTCTGAATACTTATGTAAATGTTATATTTCAATAAAAATAAAATGTAAATAAAAATTCTTAAAACCAATTTTTGCTTTGTCATTATGAGTTAATGTTTGTAGACTGATGAGGGGAAAAAAAACATTTAATACATTTTAGAATAAGCCTGTAACGTAACAAAATGTGGAAAAAGTCAAGGGGTCTGAATACTTTCCGAATGCACTGTATGTATACCACCTGTGTTGTATTAGTGTGTGCTTTCTGTGTGTATCTGTGTGCGTGCATGTGTGATCTGGGGTGATAATGATTTGTCAAATTAGAGGCTATGGATCCTAGTGTGAGTGGAAACACACTCCAGAATGTTGAGATGACATTTCCCAGTGCGTTGTACACTACTGAGGGAGATTAGCAGGCTGACCGGTCAGCACCACAATCACACACAGCACTCAGGATACACACATACAATGAACATTAAACGCTAAGGAAGAAGAGAGGAGAGGATGTGAATGAAAGGAGAGGAGGAGACAAGAGAGGATGATGGGGTGAAGAGTACCTTCCTTCTAGAGGAGGAGAGGAGGAGAGAATAGGAGGAGAGAAGAGGAGGAGACTTGTTCACACCTAATTTATAATGTAAGGATTTAGGGAGAGTAAGCTGATCCTCGATCTGTTCATAAGGGTAAACTCCCTGATGCTGATATCAGGAGAGGGATCTAATATATATTATAAACTGGTTGGTTCAAGCCCTGAATGCTGATTGGCTGACAGCCATGGTATATCAGACCATATACCACAGGTATGACAAAACATTTATTTTTACTACTCTAATTACGTTGGTAACCAGTTTATAATAGCAATAAGGCACCTCGGGGGTTTGTGATATATGGCCAATATACCATGGCTAAGGGCTGTATACAGGCACTCCGCGATGCGTTGTGCGGAAGAACAGCCCTCAGCTGTAGTATATTGGCCATATACCACAAACCCCCTTGGGCCTTACTGCTTAAATAAATATGTCATAATAGTATAATAACAATATAATAATATATAATATAATATAATAACAGAATAGAATAGAATAATAGAGTAATAGAATAACAATAGAATAATAATATAATACTATACTGAACAAAAAAGCATTTACAAAGATTTTACTGAGTTACAGTCCATATAAGGAAATCCGTCAATTGAAATACATTCATTAGGCCCTGATCTATGGATTTCACATGACTGGGAATACAGATATGCATCTGTTGGTCACAGATACTTCAAAGAAAAAGTAGGGGCGTGGATCAGAAAACACGTCAGTATCTGGTGTGACCACCATTTGCCTCATGCAGCGAGACACATTCTTTGCTGTTGATTGTGGCCTGTGGACCAAAGTCCCAATCCTCTTAAATTGGTGTGCGAAGTTGCAGGATATTGGCGGGAAGTGGAACATGCTGTCGTACACATCAAGCCAGAGCATCAATGGGTGACATGTCTGGTGAGTATGCAGACCATGGAAGAACTGGGACATTTTCAGCTTTCAGGAATTGTGTATAGATCCTTGCGACATGCTGAAATGACCATGCTGAAACATGAGGTGATGGTGGTGGATGAATGGCACGACAATGGGCCTCAGGATCTCGTCCCTATATCTCTGTGCATTTAAATTGTCAGCAATAAAATGCAATTGTGTTTGTGGTCTTTAGCTTACACCTGCCCTTACCATGACCCCACCGCCACCATGGGGCACTCTGTTCACAACGTTCACATCATCAAACCGCTCGTCCACATGATGCCATACACGTGTTCTGCGGTTGTGAGGCCAGTTGGACGTACTGCCAAATTCTCTAAAACAATGTTAGAG
The DNA here is from genome assembly GCF_045679555.1 of Salvelinus alpinus. Taxonomy (NCBI): domain Eukaryota; kingdom Metazoa; phylum Chordata; class Actinopteri; order Salmoniformes; family Salmonidae; genus Salvelinus; species Salvelinus alpinus. The sequence continues at coordinate 26,090,443 of NC_092099.1, forward strand.
GCGGCTTATGGAAGAGAAATTAACATTAGATTCACTGGCAACAGCTCTGGTGGACATTCCTGCAGTCAGCATGCCAATTGTACTCTCCCTCAAAACTTGAGACATCTATGGCATTGTGTTGTGTGACAAAACTGCACATGTTAAAGTGTCCTGTCATTGTCCGCAGCACACGCTGCACCTGTGTAATGATCTGTTTATTTCATTTGTTTGTACTTTTACCCCTTTTTCTCCCCAATGTCGTGATATCCAAATCGTAGTTACACTTTTGTTCCATCGCTTCAACTCCCTTATGGAGAGAGGCAAAGGTCGAGAGCCATGCGTCCCCCGAAAAACACCACCCTGCCAAGCCACACTGCTTCTTTACACAATGCCCACTTAACCCGGAAGCCAGCCGCACCAATGTGTCGGAGGAAACACCCCACAGCTGGCAACTGAAGTCACCGTGCACGCGCCCAGACACAACAAGGAGTCGCTAGAGCGCGAGGGGACAGAGACATCCCAGCAGGCCAAACCCTCCCCTAACCCGGGTGAGTCGCTAGAGCGCGAGGGGACAGGGACATCCCAGCAGGCCAAACCCTCCCCTAACCCGGGTGAGTCGCTAGAGCGCGAGGGGACAGGGACATCCCAGCAGGCCAAACCCTCCCCTAACCCGGGTGATGCTGGGCCAATTGTGTGCCGCCTCATGGGTCTCTCGGTCACGACCGGCTGCAACACGGCCCGGGATCGAACTCGGATCTGTAGTGACGCCTCTAGCACTGCGGTTTAATCAGCTTCTTGATATGCCACACCTGTCAGGTGAATGGATAATCTTGGCAAAAGAGAGGAATAAGCTTTTTGTGCATTTTATTTCCGCTCCTGAAGTAATGGGACCAACACTTTACATGTTGCATTTTTTTGTTCAGTGTATAATATTATAAGCTATTTAGCAGACGCTTTTATCGAAAGCAACTTAACAAACATTTGTGCATACATTTCACGTATGGGTGGCCCCGGGAATCGAACACACTACCCTGGTGGTGCTAGCGCCATGCTCTACCGCGTGGGCCATACAGGATCTCACACCCCAAGCTAAACTGTGACTGGTCACCGTGGCACCCTCTCATTGCCTGGGAGAGGAGAGTGTGATGGGTCTATACTCACACACCTCCTACACTACTACGGCACTGCAGCACTCACAGGTACACAGTCACACACTGACACCCACACACGCTGATACACACACGCTGATACACACACACACTGATACAAACGCACAGACACACTAATGCGCTGAAACAGAAGGCTCAATTCAATGGATCCTGCATTGCAGTAATAACACAGTAGCTCTCTTTTGTCATCGTAGTCATATTAAATCACATGGTCTCGGGTGCCTGTCTTGACAATCAACAAATCAATTAGTAAAATCAACAAAAAAGACCTTTGCGTACCTGAATGAGGAAAGGATCAGAGGAGAGGAAGAGGAGAAAGGGATCCATCATCCACAGCATTATGGAAGAGAGGAAAGAGAGAGAACATGTCATTAGCATGGGTATAAAACATGTAGAAGACAGACTTATTGAATGTGCTAAAACAGAGCACGTCATCAGAGCAGTCTGGTGTCTATTAGAGAGTATTAGTGCTGTCCATGGTACTAAAAGCTGTTTGTGAGTGGGTGAACTGTCCATGGTGCTGAAATGTGTTGAGCAGCTCGTGTGGCAGGAAGCCATGGGTTATAGCATCATGCTATAGAGACCACCAGATATGAACAACAATATTTACGTCAAAAGCTCTACAGACATCTCCTTTGAGGGTCTGAATGAAATCCATAATAATCATTTGGTGGGTACTTATATTTGTCCTTTTTCATGTGTGAATTGGAAATGTGATTTTTGAATATCACAACTCCTCCTGAGACCCCCTCGGAGGGCACATCAACATACGTTTCACCTTGTCGGCTCGGGGATTCGAACAAGCAACCTTTCTGTTACTGGCCCAAAACTGTAACTGCTAGGCTACCTGTCACCCTGCAGTTACACACGTTACACACACTGAGTGTACAGAACATTAAGAACACCTTCCTAACATTGACTTGCACCCCTTTGGCCCTCAGAACTGCATCAAATCGTCGGGGCATGGACTCTACAAGGTGTCGAAAGCGTTCCACAGGGATGCTGGCCCAGGTTGACTCCAATGCCTCCCACAGTGGTGTCCAGTTGGCTGGATGTCCTTTGGGTGGTGGACCATTCTTGATACACACGGGAAACTGTTGAGCGTGAAAAAACAAGCAGCGTTGCAGTTCTTGACACACTCAAACCGGTACACCTGGCACCTATCTCCATTCCCCGTTCAAAGGCACTTCAATCTTTTGTCTTGCCCATTCACCCTCTGAATGGCACACATACAAAATACATGTCTCAATTGTCTCAAGACATAAAAATCCTTCTTTAACCTGTCTCTTCCCCTTCATCAACACTGATTGAAGTGGATTTAACAAGTGACATCAATAAGGGATCATAGCTTCACCTGGATTCAGACCTGGTCAGTCTATGTCAGGGGTGAAAGTAGATTTAATTTCTTACAGGTACGGGACACTTTTTATACTACAAAGATTACAGGCTAGCCTACTCTGCTGAAACTGACAAACAGATCAATAAGAATTTTTATTTTTATTTTATTTTACCGTTATTTTACCAGGTAAGTTGACTGAGAACACGTTCTCATTTGCAGCAACGACCTGGGGAATAGTTACAGGGGAGAGGAGGGGGATGAATGAGCCAATTGTAAACTGGGGATTATTAGGTGACCGTGATGGTTAAGGGCCAGATTGGGAATTTAGCCAGGACACCGGGGTTAACACCCCTACTCTTACGATAAGTGCCATGGGATCTTTAATGACCTCAGAGAGTCAGGACACCTGTTTAACGTCCCATCCGAAAGACAGCACCCTACACAGAGCAGTGTCCCCAATCACTGCCCTGGGGCATTGGGATCTTTGTTTAGACCAGAGGAAAGAGTGCCTCCTACTGGCCCTCCAACACCACTTCCAGCAGCACCTGGTCTCCCATCCAGGGACTGACCAGGCCCAACCCTGCTTAGCTTCAGAAGCAAGCCAGCAGTGGTATGCAGGGTGGTATGCTGCAATGATGTTGTCTGATCAATATAATTGGCCTAAGAAAAGGGGAGACACAAATACAATATGATGTCCTCCTGGAAATGATTGTCCAAAAACAAACAAAAGTGTCACTGACTCAATGATAAAGACAGGTAATATGCACACTGACTCAATGATAAAGACAGGTAATATGCACACTGACCCAATGATAAAGACAGGTAATATGCACACTGACTCAATGATAAAGACAGGTAATATGCACACTGACTCAATGATAAAGACATGTAATATGCACACTGACTCAATGATAAAGACAGGTAATATGCACACTGACTCAATGATAAAGACAGGTAATATGCACACTGACCCAATGATAAAGACAGGTAATATGCACACTGACCCAATGATAAAGAGAGGTAATATGCACACTGACTCAATGATAAAGACAGGTAATATGCACACTGACCCAATGATAAAGACAGGTAATATGTACACTGACTCAATGATAAAGACAGGTAATATGCACACTGACTCAATGATAAAGACAGGTAATATGCACACTGACTCAATGATAAAGACAGGTAATATGCACACTGACCCAATGATAAAGACAGGTAATATGCACACTGACTCAATGATAAAGACAGGTAATATGCACACTGACTCAATGATAAAGACAGGTAATATGCACACTGACTCAATGATAAAGACAGGTAATATGCACACTGACCCAATGATAAAGACAGGTAATATGCACACTGACTCAATGATAAAGACAGGTAATATGCACACTGATCCAATGATAAAGACAGGTAATATGCACACTGACCCAATGATAAAGACAGGTAATATGCACACTGACTCAATGATAAAGACAGGTAATATGCACACTGACTCAATGATAAAGACAGGTAATATGCACACTGACCCAATGATAAAGACAGGTAATATGCACACTGACTCAATGATAAAGACAGGTAATATGCACACTGATCCAATGATAAAGACAGGTAATATGCACACTGACCCAATGATAAAGACAGGTAATATGCACACTGACTCAATGATAAAGACAGGTAATATGCACACTGACTCAATGATAAAGACAGGTAATATGCACACTGACCCAATGATAAAGACAGGTAATATGCACACTGACTCAATGATAAAGACAGGTAATATGCACACTGACCCAATGATAAAGACAGGTAATATGCACACTGACTCAATGATAAAGACAGGTAATATGCACACTGATCCAATGATAAAGACAGGTAATATGCACACTGACTCAATGATAAAGACAGGTAATATGCACACTGACTCAATGATAAAGACAGGTAATATGCACACTGACCCAATGATAAAGACAGGTAATATGCACACAGACCAAATGATAAAGACAGGTAATATGCACACTGACCCAATGATAAAGACAGGTAATATGCACACTGACTCAATGATAAAGACAGGTAATATGCACACTGACTCAATGATAAAGACAGGTAATATGCACACTGACCCAATGATAAAGACAGGTAATATGCACACAGACCAAATGATAAAGACAGGTAATATGCACACTGACTCAATGATAAAGACAGGTAATATGCACACTCAATGTGGATATGGCAGATGTTCTCTGCTGGTGCCAATAAGATAGGCTACTGTTTGCTCAATTAAGTTAACAATGTTGATAACTCAAAGACCGATTGGATTCGTTTCATTGTCATTTCTTTACAGCAATAGCCATTTCCTTTCCAAACTGTTTTTCCGCGATTGTATTTTTAAATATTGTGATATGCCTGGCTGGGTCTTTCTGCTTTTCACTGACAGTCGAAACTCAACAATCATCTACTTGGTATTTGCAGCACGCGCTGCCCAAATTGTGGGCCCTTCTGACTGTAGGCAATGCAATTTAAAACAATCCACAACTTTTTTTTAAAGAAGCTAATGATCCTCTGTGTAGTAGCCTATTTTAAATGATTTTATTCAATTCTGTATAAACAGGAGTATGCTAATTAGGCTATATAATTTTAGCAATTTAATTCAATTTACTTTGGGGAAAGCTTCCCCTTGCCTTATGGACATGCTGCCTATGCTTTTTAATGTGGCATAAACACAACCAGTCATGATGTTTTCATCTGATTGTCAAACAATCACCTAACAAAGGCGCTCCTGTAGGCTACCCACACACACAATCATTTAGCATCCAAACCCCAACAGTGCACTGTGCACCTGCAGTTGGATGAATGGAAAGAGACATCGGTTACAAAACACCTAGGTGTACTGTAATGGCATTCTGCGGTTGTAATTAGGCCTACACTTGTAGCCTGAATTGATGCATCCACTGTTGTCCACGAGCTCCTTTGTCTCTTCTGCCACTCATCTCTGCCTTGTCGAGAGCATCTCTGCCACTCATCTCTGCCTTGACACAATGTAAGTGTTCTCCTCAAACCAAAACGCTAATTGGAGCGTGTACCACCCAGTTTCTAGTCAATATTTCATGCAGCTGACATGTAGTAATGTTAAATAATTTTGTAATAGCCTATAGTTTTTTGGGCATGTTGTATTAATTGCAATAAGCTCATGTTAAACTGTACCAGCTTACTTTTACCTCTTGTCTATGTCATGGAAAGAGCAGGTGTTCCTACTGTTTTGTACGCTCAGTGTATTTCATGGAAAAAAATGCACTGCTACTTAGCAGAGCTAAATGGCATTCGTAATTATGTACAATGTGTCATATTGCAGTTACCATTACTCAGTCATTTGAAACACACAAGTGAATAACATGGATTATATGTACAGTAGGTTAAGGAAATGTTGATCTTTCTGTTTCTTTCCCTAAATCCTCTAGTCACTCTTCTAGAGGGAATTTATGTACTCATCCATTACCGAATCCAAACCATCGGAGGGAGAGAGAGAGGAGAGTTAGGGAGAGAGATAGAGGGAGAGAGATAGAGGGAGAGAGAGAGAGAGATAGAGGAAGATAGAGGAGGAGTTAGGGAGAGAGAGATGGAGAGAGAGAGATAGAGGAAGATAGGGGGGAGTTAGGGAGAGATGGAGGGGGAGTTAGAGAGAGAGATAGAGGAAGAGAGGGGGGAGTTAGGGAGAGAGATAGACTGAGGGAGAGAGTTACAGTGGGAGGGAGAGAGAGATAGATAGAGAGCAAGAGAGAGAAAGACAGAGAGAGAGATGACAGTGTAAGAGTTAGTGACCTGTTCATCCAGCCAGTCACTACAAGGACAGCCCCAGTATTGTCAGAGCCTGGGCTAACACACTGGAGCTAAGGACACCACTGTCCACAGCATGCAAGGATACTCACCGGATGGCCACAGACACACACACACACACACACACATGCGCTTACCCCCGCACGCTCGCTCACACACACACACACACACACACAAACACACACACACACACAAACACACGCACACACAAAACCACATATTATCATACATTACTGAGCTCCATTCTCTTCTCTCCTCTCTCTTCTCTTCTCTTTCTCCACTCTACCATCTCTCTTCTCTTTCTCCACTCTACCCTCTCTCTTCTCTTTCTCCACTCTACCCTCTCTCTACTCTTTCTCCACTCCACTCTACCCTCTCTCTTCTCTTTCTCCACTCTACCATCTCTCTTCTCTTTCTCCACTCTACCCTCTCTCTTCTCTTTCTCCACTCTACCATCTCTCTTCTCTTTCTCCACTCTACCCTCTCTCTTCTCTTTCTCCACTCTACCCTCTCTCTTCTCTTTCTCCACTCTACCCTCTCTCTTCTCTTTCTCCACTCTACCATATCTCTTCTCTTTCTCCACTCTACCCTCTCTCTTCTCTTTCTCCACTCTACCATCTCTCTTCTCTTTCTCCACTCTACCCTCTCTCTTCTCTTTCTCCACTCTACCATCTCTCTTCTCTTTCTCCACTCTACCCTCTCTCTTCTCTTTCTCCACTCTACCCTCTCTCTTCTCTTTCTCCACTCTATCCTCTCTCTTCTCTCATTTATCCTCTTACTCTATCTTTCTCTCTCTTTCCCCTCTCCTTTCTCTGTCTGTTATGATTTATGCTGTGTTGTGTTGTGTAGTGGATTGTAGTGGTTAATAGTGTTGTGTTGTGTAGTGATGTGTAGTGTGGTGTGTAGTGTAATGTAGTGTAGTGTTGTGTGGTGTTGTGTGTAGTGTAGTGTGGTGTGTAGTGTAGTGCAATGTAGTGTAGTGTTGTGTTGTGTGGTGTTGTGCGGTGTAGTGTTGTGTGGTGTAGTGTGGTGTAGTGTTGTGTGGTGTAGTGTTGTGTGGTTTTGTGCAGTGTAGTGTGGTGTGGTGTAGTGCAGTGTAGTGTAGTGTAGTGTAGTGTAGTGTGGTTTTGTGCAGTGTAGTGTTGGGTAGTGTTGTGTGGTGTTGTGCAGTGTAGTGTGGTGTGGTGTGGTGTTGTGTAGTGTAGTGTAGTGTGGTGCCGTGCAGTGTAGTGTAGTGTGGTGTGATGTTGTGTAGTGTAGTGTGGTGTGGTGTTGTACAGTGTAGTGTAGTGTGGTGTGGTGTTGTGCAGTGTAGTGTAGTGTGGTGTGGTGTTGTGCAGTGTAGTGTAGTGTGTGGTGTTGTGCAGTGTAGTGTAGTGTAGTGTGGTGTTGTGCAGTGTAGTGTAGTGTGGTGTGGTGTTGTGCAGTATAGTGTAGTGTGGTGTGGTGTTGTGCAGTGTAGTGTGGTGTGGTGTGGTGTTGTGTAGTGTAGTGTAGTGTGTGGTGTTGTGCAGTGTAGTGTAGTGTGTGGTGTTGTGCAGTGTAGTGTAGTGTGGTGTGGTGTTGTGCAGTGTAGTGTAGTGTGTGGTGTTGTGCAGTGTAGTGTAGTGTGGTGTGGTGTTGTGCAGTGTAGTGTAGTGTGTGGTGTTGTGCAGTGTAGTGTAGTGTGGTGTGGTGTTGTGCAGTGTAGTGTAGTGTGGTGTGGTGTTGTGCAGTATAGTGTAGTGTGGTGTGGTGTTGTGCAGTGTAGTGTGGTGTGGTGTGGTGTTGTGTAGTGTAGTGTAGTGTGGTGTGGTGTGGTGTTGTGCAGTGTAGTGTGGTGTGGTGTTGTGTAGTGTAGTGTGGTGTGGTGTTGTGTAGTGTAGTGCGGTGTTGTGCAGTGTAGTGTGGTGTGGTGTGGTGTTGTGTAGTGTAGTGTAGTGTGGTGTGGTGTTGTGCAGTGTAGTGTGGTGTGGTGTTGTGCAGTGTAGTGTGGTGTGGTGTTGTGTAGTGTAGTGTGGTGTGGTGTGGTGTGATGTGGTGTTGTGCAGTGTAGTGTAGTGTGGTGTGGTGTTGTGCAGTGTAGTGTAGTGTGGTGTGGTGTGGTGTTGTGTTGTGTAGTGTAGTGTAGTGTGGTGTGGTGTTGTGTAGTGTAGTGTAGTGTAGTGTGGTGTGGTGTTGTGCAGTGTAGTGTGGTGTGGAGTTGTGCAGTGTAGTGTGGTGTGGTGTTGTGTAGTGTAGTGTGGTGTGGGGTTGTGCAGTGTAGTGTGGTGTGGTGTTGTGCAGTGTAGTGTGGTGTGGTGTTGTGCAGTGTAGTGTGGTGTGGTGTTGTGCAGTGTAGTGTGGTGTGGTGTTGTGCAGTGTAGTGTGGTGTTGTGTAGTGTAGTGTGGTGTGGTGTTGTGCAGTGTAGTGTAGTGTGGTGTGGTGTTGTGCAATGTAGTGTAGTGTGGTGTGGTGTTGTGCAGTGTAGTGTAGTGTGGTGTGGTGTTGTGTGGTGTGGTGTGGTGTGGTGTTGTGCAGTGTAGTGTGGTGTGGTGTTGTGCAGTGTAGTGTGGTGTGGTGTGGTGTTGTGCAGTGTAGTGTGGTGTGGTGTGGTGTGGTGTTGTGCAGTGTAGTGTAGTGTGGTGTGGTGTTGTGCAGTGTAGTGTGGTGTGGTGTGGTGTTGTGCAGTGTAGTGTAGTGTGGTGTGGTGTTGTGCAGTGTAGTGTAGTGTGGTGTGGTGTTGTGCAGTGTAGTGTAGTGTGGTGTGGTGTTGTGTAGTGTAGTGTGGTGTGGTGTTGTGCAGTGTAGTGTGGTGTGGTGTGGTGTGGTGTTGTGTTGTGTTGTGTAGTGTAGTGTGGTGTGGTGTTGTGCAGTGTAGTGTAGTGTGGTGTGGTGTTGTGTAGTGTAGTGTCGTGTAGGTCTCCCGGGTGGCGCAGTGGTCTAGGGCACTGCATCGCAGTGCTAGCTGCGCCACCAGAGTCTCTGGGTTCGCGCCCAGGCTCTGTCGCAGCCGGCCGCAACCGGGAGATCCGTGGGGCGACGCACAATTGGCATAGCGTCGTCCGGGTTAGGGAGGGTTTGGCCGGTAGGGAGGGTTTGGCCGGTAGGGATATCCTTGTCTCAGTATGTAAAAAAAAATGTTATAAAATGTATGCACTCTACTGTAAGTCGCTCTGGATAAGAGCGTCTGCTAAATGACTAAAATGTAAATGTAGTGTGGTGTTGTGCAGTGTAGTGTGGTGTAGTGTGGTGTGGTGTAGTGTGGTGTGGTGTAGTGTGGTGTAGTGTGGTGTAGTGTAGTGTAGTGTAGTGTAGTGTAGTGTAGTGTAGTGTAGTGTGGTGTGGTGTAGTGTAGTGTGGTGTGCTGTTGTGCAGTGTATTGTTGTATTGTGTTGTGTTGTGTTAGTGAAAGTCAGTGAGTGTTATGGGGGTCAGAGGTCCATTAGGAGAGGGCTCTTACGTAACTCTATCAAACATTAACATGTCATTAACGCGGTACACACTGCTCTGCAACACACACAGACGCATCCACGCACACACATCCACGCACACAACACAGCATCAGTACAACAAAGGAGGAAATGAAAATGGAAATAACAGAACAAAACAGACAAACAAAGGAGAAACACATCCGTGTAGTTAGCCTATTTCCTCACATACTTAGAAAGTGAAAAATGTGTGTGTGTGTGTGTGTGTGTGTGTGTGTGTGTATGTGAGAGAGCGGAGTCAGTGAGCGTGTGACGAACATGGAAGAACATTTTCAATTAAGAAGAGTATAATGGATCTGGGCTGTTTAATAATGCAGTTAACATTATTCCCATTACCACAGCTAGCGTCCCAGTTCAAAGGGTGTGTCTGTGTGTGTGTGTGTGTGTATTAGAATCTAACCAAAATGGAGTCATCAAGTGACTGTGTGCCAGGCCAATAGATCCCCTTTATTAGTGGAACCCAAACAGTGTGTGTGCATGTGTGTGTGTGTGTGGATGTGTTTAACAAAGAAGAAAGGCTTTTGAAAAAGTAACAATTTTTCATAAAATTATACCGTTTTCTTAGCTAGCTAAGTTGTTTACCTGTTGCTAGGCAGTTGCTAGGGACATTCCTAAAAGAAGCTAGCTAGCTAACAAGGAGTGTCTAGTTGGCAGAAGAGAAGAAGGGACAAAGAAGGGACAAAGTGGGACAAAATAAGGACAGAAGAAAAGGGAAAGGGGACATTAAGGTGAAGCAGTCCTCTAAAGACACAAAAGACAATAATACAAGAAACAACACTTCTATTGCCTCTCCCTCTACGATACGCACTTCCGGTTTGGTTTGGAGCGAGTAGTTGCATTCCGCTTTGCTCCACAGGTAGTATTACAGGTAGTATTACATTTCATTTCATTACAGTACAACAGTTTGATTTGTTTGATCTTAGCTGGCTACATAGCCGTCTTTGTATCCAAGATAATTGTGTAGTCTAGAGTAATTGTCGAGGTTACCTAGCCAGTTAGAGGTTACCTAGCCAGCTACACTTTCAAACAAAGTCAACAACGCAGCCACTGCTAGCTAGCCTATTTCACCAGCCAGCAGTACTATATCATTTTAGTCAATAAGATTTTTTGCAACGTAAGCTTAACTTTCTGAACATTCGAGACGTGTAGTCCACTTGTCATTCCAATCTCCTTTGCATTAGCGTAGCCTCTTCTGTAGCCTGTCAACTATGTGTCTGTCTATCCCTGTTCTCTCCTCTCTGCACAGACCATACAAACGCTTCACACCGCGTGGCCGCTGCTACTCTAACCTGGTGGTCCCAGCGCGCACGACCCACGTGGAGTTCCAGGTCTCAGGCAGCCTCTGGAACTGCCGATCTGCGGCCAACAAGGCAGAGTTCATCTCAGCCTATGCTTCCCTCCAGTCCCTCGACTTCTTGGCACTGACGGAAACATGGATTACCACTGATAACACTGCTACTCCTACTGCTCTCTCCTCGTCTGCCCACGTGTTCTCGCACACCCCGAGAGCTTCTGGTCAGCGGGGTGGTGGCACTGGGATCCTCATCTCTCCCAAGTGGACATTCTCTCTTTCTCCCCTGACCCATCTGTCTATCGCCTCCTTTGAATTCCATGCTGTCACAGTTACCAGCCCTTTCAAGCTTAACATCCTTATCATTTATCGCCCTCCAGGTTCCCTTGGAGAGTTCATCAATGAGCTTGACGCCCTGATAAGTTCCTTTCCTGAGGATGGCTCACCTCTCACAGTTCTGGGTGACTTTAACCTCCCCACGTCTACCTTTGACTCATTCCTCTCTGCCTCCTTCTTTCCACTCCTCTCCTCTTTTGACCTCACCCTCTCACCTTCCCCCCCTACTCACAAGGCAGGCAATACGCTTGACCTCATCTTTACTAGATGCTGTTCTTCCACTAATCTCATTGCAACTCCCCTCCAAGTCTCCGACCACTACCTTGTATCCTTTTCCCTCTCGCTCTCATCCAACACTTCCCACACTGCCCCTACTCGGATGGTATCGCGCCGTCCCAACCTTCGCTCTCTCTCCCCCGCTACTCTCTCCTCTTCCATCCTATCATCTCTTCCCTCTGCTCAAACCTTCTCCAACCTATCTCCTGATTCTGCCTCCTCAACCCTCCTCTCCTCCCTTTCTGCATCCTTTGACTCTCTATGTCCCCTATCCTCCAGGCCGGCTCGGTCCTCCCCTCCTGCTCCGTGGCTCGACGACTCATTGCGAGCTCACAGAACAGGGCTCCGGGCAGCCGAGCGGAAATGGAGGAAAACTCGCCTCCCTGCGGACCTGGCATCCTTTCACTCCCTCCTCTCTACATTCTCCTCTTCTGTCTCTGCTGCTAAAGCCAATTTCTACCACTCTAAATTCCAAGCATCTGCCTCTAACCCTAGGAAGCTCTTTGCCACCTTCTCCTCCCTCCTGAATCCTCCTCCCCCTCCTCCCCCCTCCTCCCTCTCTGCTGATGACTTCGTCAACCATTTTGAAAAGAAGGTCGACGACATCCGATCCTCGTTTGCTAAGTCAAACGACACCGCTGGTTCTGCTCACACTGCCCTACCCTGTGCTTTGACCTCTTTCTCCCCTCTCTCTCCAGATGAAATCTCGCGTCTTGTGACGGCCGGCCGCCCAACAACCTGCCCGCTTGACCCTATCCCCTCCTCTCTTCTCCAGACCATTTCCGGAGACCTTCTCCCTTACCTCACCTCGCTCATCAACTCATCCTTGACCGCTGGCTACGTCCCTTCCGTCTTCAAGAGAGTGAGAGTTGCACCCCTTCTGAAAAAACCTACACTCGATCCCTCCGATGTCAACAACTACAGACCAGTATCCCTTCTTTCTTTTCTCTCCAAAACTCTTGAACGTGCCGTCCTTGGCCAGCTCTCCTGCTATCTCTCTCAGAATGACCTTCTTGATCCAAATCAGTCAGGTTTCAAGACTAGTCATTCAACTGAGACTGCTCTTCTCTGTGTCACGGAGGCGCTCCGCACTGCTAAAGCTAACTCTCTCTCCTCTGCTCTCATCCTTCTAGACCTATCGGCTGCCTTTGATACTGTGAACCATCAGATCCTCCTCTCCAACCTCTCCGAGCTGGGCATCTCCGGCGCGGCCCACGCTTGGATTGCGTCCTACCTGACAGGTCGCTCCTACCAGGTGGCGTGGCGAGAATCTGTCTCCGCACCACGTGCTCTCACCACTGGTGTCCCCCAGGGCTCTGTTCTAGGCCCTCTCCTATTCTCGCTATACACCAAGTCACTTGGCTCTGTCATATCCTCACATGGTCTCTCCTATCATTGCTATGCAGACGACACACAATTAATCTTCTCCTTTCCCCCCTCTGATAACCAGGTGGTGAATCGCATCTCTGCATGTCTGGCAGACATATCAGTGTGGATGACGGATCACCACCTCAAGCTGAACCTCGGCAAGACGGAGCTGCTCTTCCTCCCGGGGAAGGACTGCCCGTTCCATGATCTCGCCATCACGGTTGACAACTCCATTGTGTCCTCCTCCCAGAGTGCTAAGAACCTTGGCGTGATCCTGGACAACACCCTGTCGTTCTCAACTAACATCAAGGCGGTGACCCGTTCCTGTAGGTTCATGCTCTACAACATTCTCAGAGTACGACCCTGCCTCACGCAGGAAGCGGCGCAGGTCCTAATCCAGGCACTTGTCATCTCCCGTCTGGATTACTGCAACTCGCTGTTGGCTGGGCTCCCTGCCTGTGCCATTAAACCCCTACAACTCATCCAGAACGCCGCAGCCCGTCTGGTGTTCAACTTTCCCAAGTTCTCTCACGTCACCCCGCTCCTCCGCTCTCTCCACTGGCTTCCAGTTGAAGCTCGCATCCGCTACAAGACCATGGTGCTTGCCTACGGAGCTGTGAGGGGAACGGCACCTCCGTACCTTCAGGCTCTGATCAGGCCCTACACCCAAACAAGGGCACTGCGTTCATCCACCTCTGGCCTGCTCGCCTCCCTACCTCTGAGGAAGTACAGTTCCCGCTCAGCCCAGTCAAAACTGTTCGCTGCTCTGGCACCCCAATGGTGGAACAAACTCCCTCACGACGCCAGGTCAGCGGAGTCAATCACCACCTTCCGGAGACACCTGAAACCCCACCTCTTTAAGGAATACCTAGGATAGGATAAAGTAATCCTTCTAACCCCCCCCCTTAAAAGAGTTAGATGCACTATTGTAAAGTGGTTGTTCCACTGGATATCATAAGGTGAATGCACCAATTTGTAAGTCGCTCTGGATAAGAGCGTCTGCTAAATGACTTAAATGTAAATGTAAATGTTTAACGATAGTTGTGCTGACCAGAATTCCCCATAAGAATACCAAACAAACAAGAATTGGACCAACTAGGGACATTTTGTTAGTCCCCACAAGGTCAAATGCTATTTCTAGGGGGTTTAGGGTTAGGGTTAGAATTAGGGTTTAGCGTTAGGTTTAGGCGCTAGGGTAAGGTTTAGGAGCTAGGGTTAGGGTTAAGGTTAGGTTTTGGGGTTAGGGTAAGGGTAAGGGTAAGGGTTTGGGGTTAGGGTAAGGTTTAGGAGCTAGGGTTAGGGTTAAGGTAAGGTTTTGGGGTTAGGAACTAAGGTTAGTGTTAGGGTAAGGTTTTGGGGTTAGGAGCTAGTGTTAGGGTTAGGAGCTAGGTTTAGGGTTAAGGCAAGATTTTGGGGTTAGAGTTAGGGTAAGGGTTAGAGTTCAGGGAAAACAGGATTTTGAATGGGACTGAATTGTGTGTCCCCACAAGGTTAGTTGAAGAAGACTGTGTGAGTGTATGTGAGTGTGTGTGTGTGTGTGTGTGCAGCCCATAGCAATCCCTTAAATATTTATACAGATGGAGATTCTCGTCCCTGATTCTCAGTCCAATTAAATCTGTCTTCAAAATTAATATTTGTGTTTGCATGTGTGTGTTTGTGTGTGCGTGAGTGTGTTTGTGTTTACACATACACATAATTACATACACAAATGTAGCAAAGCAACCCCCCACACACACCCAACCCACCCAAAGATCTCTATCTCATTCCCCATGAAGGCACTATGAATTAACTCCTCCATTTTATTCAGCAGCAAACTGGGCCGATTACCTCCTAGCGAGGATTTAAAACAGTCCCCTTTATCTCCGGGTTTCCTCAATTAGTGATGGCTGTTCCGATAAGCAGCAGCAGCCTGGGTGTCTGTCTGGGAGTCATGGGTCTCTGGGTGGGTGTCTGTCTGTCTGTCTGTCTGTCTGTCTGTCTGTCTGTCTGTCTGTCTGTCTGTCTGTCTGTCTGTCTGTCTGTCTGTCTGTCTGTCTGTCTGTCTGTCTGGGACTCATGGGTCTCTGTCTGTCTGTCTGTCTGTCTGTCTGTCTGTCTGTCTGTCTGTCTGTCTGTCTGTCTGTCTGTCTGTCTGTCTGTCTGTCTGTCTGTCTGTCTGAAAGACAAGAGTCTCTGGCTGAATGTCTGTCTGTCTGTCTGTCTGAGAGACCTGGGTCTCTGGTGGGCTCTTAAAATACAAACCATCTGACCGCCACTAAAATACACCCGCCATTTTACACTGCTCAAGATGGGAATAGACACGCACACACATGCACGCTTAACAAAGTACAAACACCTACTCAATTACACAGTCCCATCTCTCTTTCTCCCCACTCTCTCTTTCCCTCTCCCCTCTTCCCACTCTCCCTCTGCTGCAGCAGTAGCAGGTTTTAATAGGAATTAGCAGAATAGTATTGTGATAGTGATTGAGTCTGGGTCCCTGGGGTTAGTGCAGGCCTCCGCATTGTTACCGGGCCTTGTAAATCTACTGTAATCCTCCCAGTGCAGGCCAGACACACACACACACACACACACACACACACACACAAACACACACACACACAGCTCGTAACTAGCCAATGCTTGAGCAGTCATGTTTAATCCACCAAACCCTTCACATTCCCCAGGACCTGACGGGAAGTTAGGACCCCAAAAACCTGCAGACTGTAACGTCACAATTCTCTATCATGCATCATTCACTTAGGGCTAAAGAACCAATGGAGATTCTTATGGCTGTAAGATTATTCCCAACGCTGTTACACGCTTTATAAAATCAGGTGTTTTAAGATAAAATATGATAATTTTCTATTCTTTAACAACCTAGGCGTAGTAGTAAGGACCTAGGATCAGGTCCCCCTGTCTATTCATTATAATCAACAAATCAACAAATTGGCAAAACAGACTCTACACAGCAAATTATCCAGTGTAAATCAACACTGAGAGTGCTAAATTTAACACTGGTACAGTGTCTATATGGAGCCAAACTTGTTAGTGTTAAATTAACACTGAGAGTGCTAAATTCAACACTGGTACAGTGTCTATATGGAGCCAAACTTGTTAGTGTTAAATTAACACGCTGCTTAGTGTAAAGCCTTATTTGCATATTTCCCAGTGAAATGGCTGTATTTGTTAGTGACAGAGACATTTTCAGTCCTGTGGCCTCACCTAGTGATCCTTAGCAAGACAGATGTTTCATTCAAAAGTAAAAAAATGTAACACAATACAACACGTATTTCGTAAGGCCTTCTTTTGAGGGCCTCGCTTTACACTAATACAGTGGCCTGAAACTCATGGTTTACAGGAAACATCAGGCCAGCAAGTCACATTATGCGGGTTTGCAAAGTGATGTGTAATTCATATTGGAACCCAGCCAGAGTGGGGATATACAACGTTTGGAATTTTTATTCACCTGCTACCTGCATTCCGAATGACTGCCGGGCTGGGAAGACTAAGATATGAGACTACCTAAACCATCTAAACTGGAACAACCATTTCAGTAATTGGTGCAATAAGTCCAAGTAACAGATTGGATTAGTTTAGAAAAATGTAGGTTATTTATATGTGAGTAGCATAAGATGAATTAATCATTTAATGTACATGCAAATTGGATATTCTAACAAACAATTAAAAAATGAACCTGCAATAGAGCATGCTGGGAAATATGAAAATGATGGATGTGGTTTAGGTTTAACACCAGTTTTTAACACCAACACAGAGGTTCAGGTGTTCATTTAACACATGAATCAACTCTAGAAATGTTAGACTGAAAAACAACCCCAGGTAACACTGGCCAATTTCCTGTGCAGATCAACGCTCACATACTGAACACTTCATGCATTCGGGCCCTGTGGAACGGCTCTCGTTTGTTGAATGAAGAGTGGACCAAGGCACAGCGTGGTAAGTGTTCATGATTCTTTTATTTCAAAAACACTCAAACAAAATAACAAACGTGAAAACGAAAGCGCACAGTTCTGTCAGGCAGAAACACTAAACAGAAAACAAGATCCCACAAAACCCAAAAGGAAAATGACATCTTAATTTGACCAGTTTCTTACATGAGGAAAATTATCCTGCAGCAACAGGACGTGTGAATTATTATGTGGATTATAATTCATGGACATTTTTGTCATGGTTTATACATTTTTCTATAGGGCAAATAAAGTCTGACATTTCCAAGTGGAAATGACAAACTTCAGAAGCCTTTTCAAACCTTGAATTCACTTCAAATGTGCATTTCCAGCTGCGCTAGAAAATGACTTGCAGCAACTGAATGATCCCATGTATACAAGTACATATATATCTCTGGTGGTTACTAGCCAAATGTGGAATAAACAGAAACACATAACCACTATACTGTAGGATCAAATTCTAACCCTAGAACCGGCTCATGCTTACCCCCTAAGCACCGGTTAGTAGTGGAACACAGGTCAAACACTTCTAACCCAACAGCCTTTCAAATCACACACACACTTTAACATCGATCTATGCATTGCCACATTATTATTCAATAATACTGAAGAGATGCATTACACACACACCCACACTAACACACACACACGCCACACACCGACCCACACACTAACAATGCCACAGACAGAAAGACAGACAGACCAGCGCACATACACAGATTGGCTAGGTGAGTTCACACTGAGAAATTCTATATCCCCAGCTTTGTCAAGCATACACTTTATATAGTATTTTCATTTGGATGCGCAGGGAGAACAGACGTCCCTCTCCAGAGCACAGTAGACACATCTGAGAAAATACAGATTTCCATAAAGAACTAAAATTGCATTGTGGTGCCCTGAACAACCCAGTAGAACCTATTACAATACCAGTCGAATGTCTGGAGTCTTCACAGCACACACCGTACACAGGGGGCATCCGGCATGGAACACACACACACACACGCACACACACACACACACACACACACACACACACACACACACACACACACACACACACACACACACACACACACACACACACACACACACACACACACACACACACACACACACACACACACAAAGGTGTATACTCACATGCAAACGGAAACACATAGACACAAATAGTATACGCATAAAAACACACGTGGACACACACATTTTATTTTCTAAAATATGGAGTATGCCCTCAACATCTGTGAGGCTGAATCTCAGCTGTGCACCAACTCACCAGCTATGCACCCTGGGTTAATGTGTGTGTGTTCAGAGTAGGTCAATACTGATATCTCAGGGCATCTGTCAAGCATCCAATAGTAGCACAAGGGACCATCTAGCCTGTGAGTATCAACTGAACCCACAATGGCCTTGACTTGGATTAGACCACATGTGGCCTAAATTAGGAATATACAGGTATAATTTAACACAAACTATATGCCTTCCCCAACCCCAGCCAGATGCCTGTTGTAACACAGGGTTAGACACAAACACCAACCCCAGCCAGATGCCTGTTGTAACACAGGGTTAGACACAAACACCAACCCCAGCCTGTTATAATATGAGACTACATCCAATCAATATCCACTACTACATGACACTGATTGTGTCTGTTTAATGTCTGTTGCCTGTCTGATACAGTATAGACCTGCTGCACCACTAGCCCTCAGCCCCCAGCCCTCAGTCCTCAGCCCCCAGCCCTCTGCCCCCAGCTCACAGCCCTCAGCCCTCTGCCCTCAGCCCTCAGCCCCCAGCCCTCTGCCCCCAGCTCAGAGCCCTCTGCCCTCAGACCCCAGCCCTCTGCCCCCAGCTCACAGCCCTCAGCCCTCTGCCCTCAGACCCCAGCCCTCAGCCCCCAGCCCTCAGCCCCCAGCCCTCTGCCCCCAGCTCACAGCCCTCTGCCCTCAGACCCAAGCCCTCAGCCCCCAGCCCTCAGCCCCCAGCCCTCTGCCCCCAGCCCTCTGCCCCCAGCTCCCAGTCACCAGCGCTCAGCCCCGAGCCCCCAGCCCTCAGCCACCATCCACCAGTCCCCAGCCCTCAGCCCTCAGTCACCAGCGCTCAGCCCCGAGCCACCAGCCCTCAGCCCCGAGCCCTCAGCCACCATCCACCGGCGCCCAGCCACCATCCAAAAGCTCCCAGCCCTCAGCCCCCAGCCCCCAACCCTCAGCCCCCAACCCGTCACAGTAGCCATACGGCCTGTGACAGTGGTCATAAGGCTGGAGTCAATGAGCGGTTAAATCACAGGAGAGCCCGAACTCTAATCTATAACAATGGATTCTGAATACAGTATCTACACTGAGAGCCACAGTGTAGGATACCCACCAAACTAGCTCTAAAGCCTGGATTGACCTGCTCCAACAAGGGGTTAATTTATCACACACTCCACAGAAGGCAGGCATGTATGCATGCGCACAGAATTCACATTATTGACAATAAACATTGTTACAGTCCTACAGGATGGGGTGCCACTGCACAGAGAGGGGCATTGGGTTTACACTGGCACATACTGTATATATGCACATAGGCGCGTGCACACACAGACAGGGGCTTACACTGGCACACAGGCACCAGTCAGCAGTCACCGGCAGGCATTTACATATGAATAAATATGAGCCGGGGAAATGAAATAAATAAAAGGACACCGCAGAAAAATAATCCTGTTAAAGATCAAACAGCACGGTGCCTCTCTCTCTCTCTCTCTCTCTCTCTCTCTGTCTCTCTCTCTCTCTCTGTCTCTCTCTCTGTCTCTCTCTGTCTCTCTCTCTCTGTCTCTCTCTCTCTGTCTCTCTCTCTGTCTCTCTCTCTGTCTCTGTCTCTCTTTCTCTTTCTCTCTCTGTCTCTCTCTCTCTCTCTCTCTCTCTCTCTCTCTGTCTCTGTCTCTGTCTCTGTCTCTGTCTCTGTCTCTCTCTCTCTCTCTCTCTCTCTCTCAGCATGTCTTCCCCTATCTTTTTCTCTCCCTGTTTTCCTCTCTCTCTTTCTCCTTCTCCATTTCATACCCAGCCATATCTTCCATTTCACTTTCCTTTCCTTATTTCCTTCAACTGCCTTCTCTTCTATCCTCCCTTCCTTTACTCACTCCTGTCATCCTCTCCCTCTCTCCCTCCCTTTCTCCTCTCCAGTGCAGAACTAAATGGAGATTAATGAGGGGAGGGAGAAATGTCAATCATCCAAAGAGACCGATGTGATGCAGTGCCACACACACACATGCAGAGTGACTGTGGTTACAGAGAGAGTTTGGCTTTTTACTATTATCATAGATTAGAAGCCTACAGTGTGGGTTTCTGGACTACATACATCTACACAAGTTGAATTCTCTCTCTCTCTCTCTCTCTCTCTCTCTCTCTCTCTCTCTCTCTTTCTCTCTCTCTCTCTCTCTCTCATCAAAACAAATGCAGAATTGTCAAACAGCAGCGATAAGCCATTGAGAAAATGTATTCATCTTTGAGCACCTCATTTTCCACATCAGCCAATCACGTCTTCTCGCTGATGTCAAGCTGCTTTCACTAACCTCAATATGTAAATGTAGTCCCCCCCTCTCCAAACTACAACCAACCAACAACAAGCCTAACTGACGGATAACACTCAGCCAGGTTAGAGGAAATATTAATAGAGTGTAATGTAAAGAGACACAGAGGCTAGTGTGTGTGTGTGTGTGTGTGTGTGTGTGTGTGTGTGTGTGTGTGTGTGTGTGTGTGTGTGTGTGTGTGTTTATGTATGTACTGCATATATGTACACCCACAATATGTGGGCGGAGGCAGCAATCAAACGCTTTGGTCTTGCGTGTACTACCATGATAAGTTAGTGCTAGTTTGACCACCAGAGGGCATCTTTGAGTAGCATTTGATAGCCTTCAATAATGGCTGTACTAGAGAATGCAGCCATGCGGCAGACTGGGGTTCAATTCCCCGACGGTGGGAAGGAGTAGGCTGTCCTTATAAATAAGAATTTGTTCTTAACTGATTCCATATGTGTTATTCCATAGTTGTGATGTCTCCACTATTATTCTACAATGTAGAAAATTTGGAATGAGTAGGTGTGTCCAAACTTTTGACTGGTACTTGCTTAATTAATTAGATTAATATTATGATGTTTCTATTCCAAGAAATACGAAAAACCCTCTGGGTTTCCATTAGGATGGAACGGAAAATATGGCGCTGTACAACGTGATGGTCGGGAGTACAGTTCCTGGGTTAAAGAATCCCTGTGTCGTGCGGGCACGTGGGAGACCGGGGTTCAATTCCCCGATGGGGAGGAAGGAGTAGGCTGTCCTTGTAAATAAGGATTTGTTCTTAACTGACTTGCCTAATTAAATAAAGGTAAGAGCATTACATTTCTACACCCTAATTTTCTAAATCTAGTCTAACCATTACCCAAATGGAGATTCAGTGAAAATAACATCTCATTGATTTATCAAGACCAGTCCCCATGCTTGTCTCAGAGCAGCGTGAAAACGTTGCTAAAATAGTTGTAGGCTATTGCTTCTAAAGTCAATTAGCTTTTTAAATAAATAAGACCTACACCACTTTTAACAGCACATTACTCAACACTAGTGAGACTCATGTCGCCTACGGTAGGCCTACTGTATATGGAAAAATATGACCTGACTCTCCGACAATAATTACATATAGAGGATTGGAGGATATTTCTGTAATTCAGTGATATTTATTCCCATAGTAATTCATTATGGACCCATAATTAAATAAACATCAGCATTTTGAAAGAGTATTTTTATCATTATTTTATTAACGAAAGCATAACAATGCCATTATTAGTTACATTGTTTTAGTTTGAACGTGCAGACTGGCACTAAGAACAGAACAGCGGGAACGTTTCTCTAGTCAGCGCCATTATTAGTGCAATGCCCCTTAAAGTGTTGCCAGTGTGGCGGGGTGGGGGTCCACCCTCCCTCGTCCTCCCTTCCCCATGGGCTAGGTCGGTCTTCTGTGCGCGGCTCTGCAGCCCATCCCGTGCCCCCTGCCCTCGTGCCTTGTACCTTGCGCGCTTTCAGTGGATACAGCTGGAGAACTGCAAGGCAATCCCATTGTGTGCCACTCAGGAGCCATGAACAATATAACCAATATATATTGTCCTGCTAATAACAGGGTTATTAATATATATGTGAGAACATCCGACAGGCTTTTATATCATTCTAAATTCATAATAATAATAATCTCTTTGTTTAAAAAATAACAATATTTTGGAAATTATTTAGTTTTCAAATAATGTCAAATTAGCGAGAAAAAGGCCATTCTTGAACATGTGGTGGAGACATTGTTACTAATTTGTAATTTCAGCCAGTTTGTTATTTAGAATGATTTATTTCTGTTTTAAGAGGGAGAGAAACCAAAAACCTACAATCATCTCATGGGTCTCCCAGTCGAGGCCGGCACGGGTATTGAACTAGCATATGCAGCAACACAGCTTGCACTGCTATGCAGTCTCTGCTATGCAGCCACTCAGGCGCTGTACAACATGACCAGTCCGGAGTTGGCTACAGTACTAAGTAAGAGCAAAATAATCCTAACAAAATAAAATAATATAAACCTTAGTGTAACAACAGTTTTAGTAAGTAATACTGAAGTCTGCACAATTATCAGTTTCTATTTAGGTTTATGTCGCCCATTCATTGTCAGTTAGAGACACAGTAGGACCCAAAAGCATAATCAGTGCTCTAACTCCCTCTTGCGCTGGTTTGGAGCAATGAAGTGGTGACGCAGGGTACCGTACTCAACCACAAATTACCTCTAAGTCCCGCGGTGTAAGCTCACCATTTTTAGAAGGAGGAACCACTGTATCTCTACCTCCCCTATCTCTACCTTCTCTATCTATCTCTATTTCTACCTCCTCTATCTCTACCTCCTCTATATATCTCTACCTCCTCTATCTATCTCTATTTCTACCTCCTCTATCTATCTCTACCTCCTCTATCTCTACCTCCTCTATCTATTTCTATATCTACCTCCTCTATCTCTACCTCCTCTATCTCTACCTTCTATATCTCTACCTCCTCTATCTCTACCTTCTCTATCTCTACCTCCTCTATCTCTACCTCCTCTATCTCTACCTTCTCTATCTATCTATATATATATCTACCTCTACCTCCTCTATCTCTACTGTCTCTATATATCTCTATCTCTACCTACACTATCTCTACCTCCTCTATCTATCTATATATATCTCTATCTTTACCTCCTATATATCTACCTTCTCTATCTATCTATATATATCTCTAACTCTACCTCATCTAGCTCTTCCTCCTCTATCTATCTATATCTATATATCTATCTCTACCTCCTCTATCTCTACCTCCTCTATCTATCTATATATATATCTCTATCTCTACCTCCTCTATCTCTACCTCCTCTATCTCTACCTTCTCTATCTATCTATATATATATCTACCTCCTCTATCTCTACCTTCTCTATCTATCTCTATCTCCTCTATCTCTACCTCCTCTATCTATATATATCTCTATCTCTACATCCTCTATCTATCTCTATCTCCTCTATCTCTACCTCCTCTATCTCTACCTTCTCTACCTTCTCTATCTATCTCTATCTCTACCTCCTCTATCTCTACCTTCTCTACCTTCTATCTCTATCTCTACCTCCTCTATCTCTACCTTCTCTACATTCTCTATCTATCTCTACCTCCTCTATCTATACCTCCTCTATCTCTACCTTCTCTACCTCCTCTATCTATCTCTACCTCCTCTATCTCTACCTCCTCTATCTATCTATATATATCTCTATCTCTACCTCCTCTATCTATCTCTACCACCTCTATCTCTACCTTCTCTATCTATCTCTATCTCTACATCCTCTATCTCTACCTCCTCTATCTATCTATATATATCTCTATCTCTACCTCCTCTATCTCTATCTCCTCTATCTATCTATCTATATATATATATCTCTACCTCCTCTATCTCTACCTCCTCTATCTCTACCTTCTCTATCTATCTATCTCTATCTCTACCTCCTCTATCTCTACCTCATCTATCTATCTATATATATCTCTATCTCTACATCATCTATCTCTACCTCCTCTATCTATCTCTATCTCTACCTCGTCTATCTCTACCTGCTCTACCGTCTCTATCTATCTCTACCTCCTCTATCTCTACCTTCTCTACCTTCTATCTCTATCTCTACCTCCTCTATCTCTACCTTCTCTACATTCTCTATCTATCTCTATCTCTACCTCCTCTATCTCTACCTCCTCTATCTATCTATATATATCTCTATCTCTACCTCCTCTATCTATCTCTATCACCTCTATCTCTACCACCTCTATCTCTACCTTCTCTATCTATCTCTATCTATCTCTATCTCTACCTCCTCTATCTATACCTCCTATATTTCTACCTTCTCTATCTATCTCTATCTCTACCTCCTCTATCTCTACCTTCTCTACCTTCTATCTCTATCTCTGCCTACTCTATCTCTACCTTCTCTACATTCTCTATCTATCTCTACCTCCTCTATCTATACCTCCTCTATCTCTACCTTCTCTACCTCCTCTATCTATCTCTACCTCCTCTATCTCTACCTCCTCTATCTATCTATATATATCTCTATCTCTACCTCCTCTATCTATCTCTACCACCTCTATCTCTACCTTCTCTATCTATCTCTATCTCTACATCCTCTATCTCTACCTCCTCTATCTATCTATATATATCTCTATCTCTACCTCCTCTATCTCTATCTCCTCTATCTATCTATCTATATATATATATCTCTACCTCCTCTATCTCTACCTCCTCTATCTCTACCTTCTCTATCTATCTATCTCTATCTCTACCTCCTCTATCTCTACCTCATCTATCTATCTATATATATCTCTATCTCTACATCATCTATCTCTACCTCCTCTATCTATCTCTATCTCTACCTCATCTATCTCTACCTGCTCTACCTTCTCTATCTATCTCTACCTCCTCTATCTCTACCTTCTCTACCTTCTATCTCTATCTCTACCTCCTCTATCTCTACCTTCTCTACATTCTCTATCTATCTCTATCTCTACCTCCTCTATCTCTACCTCCTCTATCTATCTATATATATCTCTATCTCTACCTCCTCTATCTATCTCTATCACCTCTATCTCTACCACCTCTATGTCTACCTTCTCTATCTATCTCTATCTATCTCTATCTCTACCTCCTCTATCTCTACCTCCTATATTTCTACCTTCTCTATCTACCTCTATCTCTACCTCCTCTATCTCTACCTCCTATATTTCTACCTTCTCTATCTACCTCTATCTCTACCTCCTCTATCTCTACCTCCTATATTTCTACCTTCTCTATCTATCTCTATCTCTACCTCCTCTATCTCTACCTCCTATATTTCTACCTTCTCTATCTCTACCTCCTATATTTCTACCTTCTCTATCTACCTCTATCTCTACCTCCTCTATCTCTACCTCCTATATTTCTACCTTCTCTATCTACCTCTATCTCTACCTCCTCTATCTCTAA
Source organism: Salvelinus alpinus (assembly GCF_045679555.1). NCBI lineage: Eukaryota > Metazoa > Chordata > Actinopteri > Salmoniformes > Salmonidae > Salvelinus > Salvelinus alpinus. Next base: position 26,115,957 of record NC_092099.1, read on the forward strand.
CTCATATATCTCGCTTCCTCTCAGCATCTGCTACTGTTATGTTCTTTGTGTACATGATGTATATCCTCCTACAGCAGTAAGTAAACCATTTAAAACAATCTCATTAACAGTTCAAAGGGGAGCGCTCTGCATAATAACGTAGAGAGGAAGATATCTGGCAGCAGGGAGGAATGCTTGGCGTCAACACCAGAGGAAAAGTGAGTGAACATGGCGGTGGAAGAAACACTTTAGAAAAACATATGTAGGGCTGGGATAGAGCAGATGTAGGGCTGGGATATGTAGGGCTGGGATAGAGCAGATGTAGGGCTGGGATATGTAGGGCTGGGATAGAGCAGATGTAGGGCTGGGATATGTAGGGCTGGGATAGAGCAGAAATGTGCCGTGAGTGAACACCTCTTTACACACTGTTATGTACCACACACTGTTACACTGTAGCACTGCACCATCAACCTAAACAATTGCTAGCCTGAAGTCTAACTCAGTCTACAAGGGACTGGCTTAGCAGACAGGAGGACTACATACAATTGAAGTCGGAAGTTTACATAGACTTAGGTTGAAGTCATTAAAACTCATTTTTCAACCATTCCACAAATGTCTTGTTAACATACTATAGTTTTGGCAAGTCGGTTAGGACATCTACTTTGTGCATGACACAAGTCATTTTTCCAAGAATTGTTTACGGACAGATTATTTCACTTATAATTCACTGTATCACAATTCCAGTGGGTCAGAAGTTTAGATACACTAAGTTGACTGTGCCTTTAAAACCTTTTCTCAATACAGGGGGTGCTGTTTCCACTTTGGAAAATATCGTCTCCAAATTAAACTGCCTCATACTCAATTCTTGCTCGTACAATATGCATATTATTATTACTATTGGATAGAAAACAATCTCTAGTTTCTAAAACCGTTTGAATTATGTCTGTGGGTGAACCAGAACTCTTTCTACAGCGAAAATCATGACAGGACATGCGAAGGTCTGAAAACTAGGCTCTGATCTCGGATCAGTTTAAAGCTCTGTGTGTGCCCTATGGATCGAAATGAACTGCACCCGCCTTCCCCTGGATGTCAGTAACCAATGAGAAGTGGAATGGTGTTTCTACGTATTTCTCAGAGCTTATAAAAGGGCAAGGAACGAGGTGCGCTCTCTTTTCGACTTCCGCCATTACGCAACGCAAGACCTCAGGATACCATTTTGAAACGCTCAGTTATCGGCCTTAGATATGTCCGTCTGTAATTTAATTCGGTATAGGTGTTAGAAACATCATAACGAAGTTATTTGAAACCGATTTATATCAGTTTATGCGAGTATATTGCTATTTTCTGAATTTTCGTAGTATTGCGTTTGAGGATTTGGACATGTGTGTGCCACGTAGCTACTGTTAGCTGCTAGTTCCGAAGTTGAAGTGGACGTTTTACAACAAAGCAACGATTCTTTTGGACAAAAGGACACCTTGCCCAAGATTCTGATGGAAGCTCGTCCAAAAGTAAGAGCTATTTATGATTTTATTCCGTATTTATGTGGAAAAATGTAAACGCATTTTTCGGCCATTATTGCTGCACTAGTCTGGCTGCAACGCACACTGTATGTCTAGTAACGTTAATTTTAAAAATCTAAATCAGCGGTTGCATTAATAACCAATGCATCTTTCATTAGCTGTCCAACCTGTATTTTTTTAGTCAATCTAATCGATAAATAATCGTAAACTTAGGTGCCCTTCCAAGATGTCGCCGGCCAGAATGCATGCCATGTTTTGACTGATTACATAGCATAACCACGATTTGTGATGCTAAATATGCACATTTTCGAACAAACTCTATATGCATTGTGTAATATGATGTTACAGGACTGTCATCTGAAGAATTCTGAGAAGGTTAGTGAAAAAATTAATATATTTTGGTGGTGATAACGTTATCGCGCTTTTTGCCTGGAATCAATGCTGGGGTGATGTTAGCTCATGTGGTATGCTAATATAACGATATATTGTGTTTCGCTGTAAAACACTTAGAAAATCTGAAATATTGTCTGGATTCACAAGATGTTGGGCTTTCATTTGCTGTACGCTGTGTATTTTTCAGAAATGTTTTAAGATGAGTAATTAGGTAATACACGTTGCTCTCTGTAGTTATTCTAGTCGCTTTGGGTGAGTTTTGTGATAGTGGCTGCAATGGTAAACTGTGATTTATACCTGAAAAATGCACATTTTTCTAAAAAAACATATGCTATACCATAAATATGTTATCAGACTGTCATCTTATGAAGTTGTTTCTTGGTTAGTGGCTATATATATCTTTATTTAGTCGAATTAGTGATAGCTACGCTACTGATGGAGTAAAAAACTGGTGGAGTAAAAAAAGTGGTGTCTTTTGCTAACGTGGTTAGCTAATAGATTTACATATTGTGTCTTCCCTGTAAAACATTTTAAAAATCAGAAATGATGGCTGGATTCACAAGATCTGTATCTTTCATCTGGTGTCTTGGACTTGTGATTTAATGATATTTAGATGCTAGTATTTACTTGTGACGCTATGCTAGGCTATGCTAGTCAGCTTTTTTACTGTGGGGGGTGCTCCCGGATCCGGGATGAGTACCAAGTAAAAGTTAAACAGCTTGGAAAATTCCAGAAAATGATGTCATGGCTTTAGAAACTTCTGATAGGCTATCATTTGAGTCCATTGGTGTCACGCCCTGGCCTTAGTTATCTTTGTTTTTCTTTATAATTTTAGTTAGGTCAGGGTGTGACATGGGATGTATGTGTTTTGTATTGTCTAGGGGTTTTGTATGTTTATGGGGCAGTGTCTAGTCTAGGTGTTTGTATGTCTATGGCTGCCTAGATTGGTTCTCAATTAGAGGCAGCTGTTGATCATTGTCTCTGATTGGGAACCATATTTAGGCAGCCATATTCATTGGGTAGGTCGTGGGTTATTGTCTATGTCTATGTGTAGTGTTTAGTGTCAGCACTATTTTGGATTATAGCGTCACGTTCGTTCGTTTGTTGTTTTTGTAGTTTGTAAAGTGTTCTTCGTTTTCGTCTTCATTAAAAATAGAAGATGTATTCAAACCACGCTGCGCTTTGGTCCTCCTCTCTTCCACCATATAATGATCGCGACAATTGGAGGTGTACCTGTGGATGTATTTCAAGGCCTACCTTCAAACTCAGTGCCTCTTTGCTTGACATCATGGGAAAATCAAAAGAAATCAGCCAAGACCTCATAAAAGAAATTGTAGACCCCCACAAGTCTGGTTCATCCTTAGGAGCAATTTCCAAACACCTGAAGGTACCACGTTCATCTGTACAAACAATAGTACGCAAGTATAAACACCATGGGACCATGCAGCCGTCATACCGCTCAGGAAGGAGACGCGTTCTGTCTCCTAGAGATTAACATACTTTGGTGGGAAAACTGCAAATCAATCCCAGAACAACAGCAAACAACAACAAGGGACTAACAGCAAAGATGCTGGAGGAAACGGGTACAAAATTATCTATATCCAAAGTAAAACGAGTCCTATATCGACATCTCTGGTCATTCTTTCCCTGGGAGGTCTTCATACACATAGGAATGCACACACGTCACACACAAACATATCAACCCCCCCCCCCTCCACCCACCACACACACAAACATATCAACTCCCCCCCTCCACCTACCACACACACACAAACATATAAACTCCCCCCCTCCACCCACCACACACACACAAACATATAAACTCCCCCCCTCCACCCACCACACACACACAAACATATAAACTCCCCCCCTCCACCCACCACACACACACGTCACACACAAACATATCAACTCCCACCACACACACACGTCACACACAAACATATCAACTCCCCCCCCCCTCCACCCACCACACACACACACACACAAACATATCAACTCCCCCCTCCCCCCCCCACCCACCACACACACACACACAAACATATCAACTCCCCCCTCCCCCCTCCCCCCCCCACCCACCACACACACACAAACATATCAACTCCCCCCCTCCACCCACCACACACACACGTCACACACAAACATATCAACCCCCCCCCCCTCCACCCACCACACACACACACACAAACATATCAACTCCCCCCCCACCCACCACCACACACACACAAACATATCAACTCCCCCCTCCCCCCCCACCCACCACACACACACACAAACATATCAACTCCCCCCCTCCACCCACCACACACACACACAAACATATCAACCCCCCCCCCCCTCCACCCACCACACACACACACACAAACATATCAACTCCCCCCCCACCCACCACCACACACACACAAACATATCAACTCCCCCCCCCCCCACCCACCACACACACACACAAACATATCAACTCCCCCCCTCCACCCACCACACACACACAAACATATCAACTCCCCCCTCCCCCCCTCCACCCACCACACACACACAAACATATAAACTCCCCCCCTCCACCCACCACACACACACGTCACACACAAACATATCAACTCCCCCCCTCCACCCACCACACACACACACACAAACATATCAACCCCCCCCCCCTCCACCCACCACACACACACACACAAACATATCAACCCCCCCCCCCCCTCCACCCACCACACACACACACACAAACATATCAACTCCCCCCTCCCCCCCCCCACCCACACACACAAACATATAAACTCCCCCCTCCCCCCCTCCCCCCCACCCACCCACCACACACACACACAAGCGCATCCATCCATGTATAAAAACACCCACATAATCGCAAAAACATGTGAGCGATTGGCATGGAAACACAGGTGTAAAGGTATGTAGACATGCACAGTATGACAGTGAGTAATGAAATACCTTACAATTACTGCTGCTCTCTCTCAGACTATCCTGCCTCTCTCTCTCCTGCCTCTTTCTCTCTCTCCCCTGCCTCTATCTCGCTCTCTCCTGCCTCTCTCTCTCTCTCCTGCCTCTCTCTCTCTCTCATGCTTCTTTCTCTCTCTATCCTGCCTCTCTCTCTCTCCTGTCTCTCTCTCTCTCTCTCTCTCATGCCTCTCTCTCTCTCCTGCCTCTCTCTCTCTCTATCCTGCCTCTCTCTCTAAGTGGGATGTGATTGTGGTTGACATGCCTGAAGCCTTCTGGCTCTCCATCCATCCCTCTTATGGCCTTCTAAATGTCAAAGCAGGAATGTACAAATATAATTGCCATGGAGTGATCCCTTCACGCGACTTCCCCTACTACTCCATCCCCCTTCGCCCTCCTTCCCTTCATCCTTCCCTCCATCCATCCATCCATCTCTCCATTCTATGTGTGTGAAAGCGTGACTGGCAGATCCTGAGGTACATGCCATACATTTTTTGTGATGCTTAAACCGCTACTGAGAAGGGACCAGTGCCTCACAGACACACACAAACACAAAGATATGAGAAATCTGCAAATATAACACATACAAACACAAAGATATGAGAAATCTGCAAATATAACACACACAAACATGCAACATAACACACACACCATGCCAGTTTTGTCCTACGGCAGGTTCTGTCACAGTCTCACTACTGAGAAGGTTCACTTGACTGTGACACTGTCACTGCTTGTATAAAGAGAGAAAGAGGGAGAGGGAGAAAATAGAGAGATAAAGATGAAGGTAGAGAGAGATAAAGATTGAGAGATGAAGGTAGAGAGATGAAGATATAGAGAGGAAGAGAGAGAAAGAGAAAGATAGATGGAGAGAGATAAAAGTAGAGAGATGAAGATTAAGAGAGATGAAGATAGAGATTCTTATAGAGAGATGGAGATAGAGATTCATATAGAGAGATGGAGATAGAGATTCATATAGAGAGATGAAGATAGAGATTCATATAGAGAGATGGAGATATAGATTCATATAGAGAGATGGAGATAGAGATATGCACTGTAGATAGAGAGATGTTTTTTCTGTTTTTTCACAATTTAATCCTAGTAAAAATTCCCTGTTTTAGGTCAGTTAGGATCCCCACTTTATTGTAAGAATGTCAAATGTCAGAATAATAGTAGAGAGAATTATTTACTTCAGCTTTTATGTCTTTCATCACATTCCCAGTCGGTCAGAAGTTTACATAAACTCAATTAGTATTTGGTTGGATTGCCTTTAAATTGCTTATCTTGGGTAAAACGTTTCGGGTAGCCTCCCACAATAAGTTGGGTGAATTTCGGCCCATTCCTCCTGATAGAGCTGGTGTAACTGAGTCAGGTTTCTAGGCCTCCTTGCTCGCACAAGCTTTTTCAGTTCTGCCCACAAATGTTCTATAGGATGGAGGTCAGGGCTTTGTGATGGCCACTCCAATACCTTGACTTTGTTGTCCTTTTTTTTTTTTTTTCATTTTGCCACGACTTTGGGAGTATACTTGGGGTCATTGTCCATTTGGAAGACCCATTTGCAACCAAGCTTTAACTTCCTGACTGATGTCTTGAGATGTTGCTTCAATATATCCACATAATTGTCCTTCCTCATGATTCTATCTATTTTGTGAAGTGCACCAGTCCCTCCTGCAGCAAAGCACCCCCACAACATGATGCTGCCACCCCCGTGCTTCACGGTTGGGATGGTGTTCTTCGGCTTGCAAGTATACCCCTTTTCCCTCCAAACATAACGATGGTCATTATGGCCAAACAGTTCTATTTTTGTTTCATCAGACCAGAGGACATTCTCCAAAAAGTACGATTTTTGTCCCCATGTGCAGTTGCAAAGCGTAGTGTGGCTTTTTTATGGTGGTTTTGGAGCAGTGGCTTCTTCCTTGCTGAGCGGCCTTTCAGGTTATGTCGATATAGGACTCGTTTTACTTTGGATATAGATACTTTTGTACCTGTTTCCTCCAGCATCTTCACAAGGTCCTTTGCTGTTGTTCTGGGATTGATTTGCAATTTTCGCACCAAAGAACGTTCATCTCTAGGAGACTTCCGACTTCAACTGTATATACAGAGATGAAAATAGAGAGATTAAGATATGGAGATGGAGAGATTACGATAAAGATATACACTGTAGATAGAGAGAGATGTAGATTAAGAGATATGAAGAGATAAAGATAGAGAGATCATGATAGAGAGATCATGATAGAGAGGTCATGATAGTGAGATGAAGATGGAGAGATGAAGATAGAGAGAGAAATGAGGTGGAAACTGAGCTGCACTTCCTAACCTCCTGCCAAATGTATTACCATATTAGAGACACATATTTCCCTCAGATTACACAGATCCACAAAGAATTCGAAAACAAACCCGATTTTGATAAACTCCCATATCTCCTGGGTGAAATACCACTGTGTGCCATCACATCAGCAAGATTTGTGACCTGTTGCCTCAAGAAAAGGGCAACCAGTGATTAACAAACACCATTGTAAATACAACCCATATTTATGATTATTTATTTTCCCTTTTGTACTTTAACCAATTGCACATCGTTACAACACCGTATATATACGTAATATGACATTTGTAATGTCTTAATTCTTTTGGAACTTCTGTGAGTAATGTTTACTGTTCATTTTTATTGTTTATTTCACTTTTGTATATTATTTACTTCACTTGATTTGGCAATGTTAACATATGTTTCCCATGCCAATAAATCCCCTTGAATTGAATTGAGATAAAAATAAAGAGAGATGAAAATGGAAAGATGAAGATGGACAGAGATGAAGAAAGAGAGATGGAGATAGAGAGACAAAGAGAGAGAGAAATTAAATTAGAGAGATGAAGATGGAGAGATATGAAGTATGGAGAGATGAAAATTGGGAGAGATGAATGTAGAGAGATGAAGATATGGAGAGATACAGATAAAGAGAGAGAAGTAGATAGAGAGATGAAGATAGAGAGATCATGAAAGAGAAATTGTGATAGAGTGAGATCAAGATAAAGAGAGATGAAGATAGAGAGATGACGACAGAATGATGAAGAGAGAGAGATGAAAATGGAGAGATGAAAATTGAGAGGAGAAGATAGATAGATCAAGATAGAGATAGATGAAGCTAGAGAGATAAAGACAGATATGAAGATAGAGAGATCAAGATAGAGAAATTGTGATAGAGAGAGCTCAAGATAAAGAGAGATGTAGATAGAGAGATGAAGACAGAGAGATTAAAATAGATAGATAGATAGACATATAGAGATAAATATACAGCAATTAAGATAGAGAAATATGTAGATAGAGAGAGATCAAGTTAGAGAGATGAAGATTGAGAGATGTAGATAGAGATATGAATATACAGAGATGAAAATAAAAAGAGATGAATATAGAGAGATTAAAATAAAGAGAGACGAATATAGAGAGATTGATAAACAGAGAGGAAGATAGAGAGATGAAAATAGAGCGATAAAGAGAGATGAAGATGGACAGAGATGAAGATGGAGCGAGATGTAGATAGAGAGAGATTAAGATAGAGAGACATAAAGATAGGGAGAGATGAAGACAGAGAGAAGTAGATAGAGAGATCATGATAGAGAGATCAAGATAGAGATAGAGCAAGATAGATATATGAAGATAGAGAGATATGAAGATAAAGATACCAAGATAGAGATTGTGATAGAGAGAGATCAAGATAAAGATAAGTGAAGATAGAGAGATGTAGGCAGAGCAATGCAGATAGAGAAATGTATATGGAGAGATGAAGATTAAGAGAGAGATTAAGATAGAGATAAAGATAGAGAAAGATAGAGAGTGATATAGATAGAGAAATGCAAATCGAGAGATGTAGACAGAGAGCTGAAAATAGAGAGATGAAGATAAAGATATGTACACTGAACAAAAATATTAAAGCAACATGTAACGTGTTGGACCCATGTTTGATAAACTGAAATAAAATATCCCAGAAATGTTCCATCCGCACAAAAAGCTTATTTCTCACAAATGTTGTCCACAAATTGGTTTATATCCTTGTTAGTGAGCATTTCTCCTTTGCCAAGATAATCCATCTACCTGACCGGTGTGGCATATCAAGAAACTGATTAAACAGCCTGATCATTACACAGGTGCACCTTATGCTGGGGACAATAAAACGCCACTCTAAAATGTGCAGTTTTGTTACACAACGTGATGCCACAGATGTCTCAAGTTTTGAGCGAGGGTTCAATTGACATGCTGTCTGCAGGAATGTCTACTGTTCATTTCTCTACCATAAGCAGCCTCAAGAGAATTTGGCAGTGTGTCCAACCGGCCTCACAGCCACAGAACACGTGTAACCGCTCCAGCCCAGAACCACATCTGGCTTCTTCCCTTGCTGGATTGTCTGAGACCAGCCACCTGTGGGTTTACACAACCAAATCATTTTTGCATAAACTGTCAGAAACCGTCTCAGGGAAGCTCATCTGTGTGCTGGTCGTCCTCACCAGGGTCTTGACCTGACTGCAGTTTGGCGTTGTAACCAACTTCAGTGGGCAAATGCTCATCTTCGATGGCCAATGCTGGAGAAGTGTGCTCTTCACAAATGAATCCCAGTTTCAACTGTACTGGGCAGAAGACAGACAGCGTGTATGGCGTCATGTGGGCAAGCAGTTTTCTGATGTCAACGTTGTGAACAGAGTGCATGGTGGCGGTGGGGTTATAGTATGGGCAGGCGTAACCTAAAGACAATGAACAAAATTGCATTTTATCGATCGTAATTTAAATGCACAGAGATATAGGGACGAGATCCTGAGGCCCATTGTCGTGCCATTCATCCACCACCATCACCTCATGTTTCAGCATGGTCATTTCAGCATGTCGCAAGGATCTATACACAATTCCTGAAAGCTGAAAATGTCCCAGTTCTTCCATGGTCTGCATACTCACCAGACATGTCACCCATTGATGCTCTGGCTTGATGTGTACGACAGCATGTTCCACTTCCCGCCAATATCCTGCAACTTCGCACACCAATTTAAGAGGATTGGGACAATATTCCACAGGCCACAATCAACAGCCTGATCAACTCTATGCGAAGAAGATGTGCCACATTGCATGAGGCAAATGGTGATCACACCAGATACTGACTGGTTTTCTGACCCTTGCCCCTACCTCTTTTCTAAGGTATCTGTGACTAACAGATGCATATCTGTATTCCCAGTCATGTAAAATCCATAGATTATGGTCTAATTAACTGATTTCCTTATACAAACTGTAACTCATGAAATCATTGTAATCTTTGAAATCCATGTTGCATTTATATTTTTGTTTCGTGTAGATAAAGGGATGATGAGAATGAGAGAGATGAAAATAGAGAAAGATGTACACCCTTTTGCCCTCAGAATAGGCTCAATTAGTTGGGGCATGGACTCTACAAGGTGTCAAAAGCATTCTACAGGGATGCTGGCCCATGTTGACTCCAATGCTTCCCACATTTGTGTCCAGTTGGCTGAATTTCCTTTGGCTGTTGGACCATTCTTGATACACACAGGAAACTGTTGAGTGTGAAAAAGCCAGCAGCGTTGCAGTTCTTGACTCAAACCGGTGTGACTGGTACCTACTGTGCTACAATACCCCGTTCAAAGGCTCTTAAATGTTTTGACTTGCCCATTCACCCTCTGAATCGCACAAGTACACAATCCATGTCTCAATTGTCTCAAGGCTTAAAAATCCTTCTTTAATCCGTCTCCTCATCTTCATCTATACTGATTGAAGTGGATTTAACAGGTGACATAAATAAGGGATCATAGCTTTCACCTGGATTCATTTGGTCAGTCTATGGAAAGAGCAGGTGTTCCTAATGTTTTGTACGCTCAGTGTAGATAGAGATATAGAAAGATGAAGATAGATGTGAAGAGAGGGAGAGGAAGATGAAGAGAGGGAGAGGGGGATACTCTGTAAGACCCTAAGGCCGTGAGAGATGTGACACTGTCAGATGCTGATGTAGTTAGCTCTGAGTGCATGTTTATTTAAAAGGTGTGTAGCGGGAGAGAGGGATGAAGAATGAAGGAAGAGAAAGGGGGATGCTTTCTAGACTCCAAAGATAATAACAAGAACTGACACAGATATAACTTGAGGAAGAGTAGTGGATCCACTAAACATATCCTCCCTGTCTTCTCTCTTTCTTCATCTATGTATTTCTCTCTCTCTCTAAGTCAACATCTTACTCTCTCTCTCATTACAGTTCTTATTCTATCTCCCTCTCTTTTCTCTCTTCCATCACTCATATCAGCAATGCATTTCTTGCTTTCTCTTTCCTTTCCTTCTCTACCCCATCCCCCATCACTCTCTCTCCTCTACTCCCTCCTTCCTCCTCTCTCCTTCTGTCCCATCTCTCCCCTTTTCTCCTCCTCTCCATCTCTCCCTCCTCTCTTCCTGGTCTTTTATTACTGTTGATTGAGTTGATTAGCTGCAGATTGGATCATTGTGGACCATGTAATGATTTACACACCATATAAAAACCACTGTATCTTTATTCAGCACAGAGAGACAGAGGGGGAGGGAAAGAGAGGGGGAGAAATAGAGTGGTGGACAGAAGGGAAATAAATATACACTATATATACAAAAATATGTGGACACCTCTTCAAATTAGTGGATTTAGTTATTTCAGCCACACTCGTTGTTGACAGGTGTATAAAATCGAGCACACCGCCATGCAATCTCCATAGACAAACATTGTCAGTAGAATGTTACTGAAGAGCTCAGTGACTTTCAACGTGACACCATCATAGGATGGCACCTTTCCAACAAAGTCAGTTCATCAAATTTCTGCCCTGCTAGAGCAGCCCCGGTCAACTGTAAGTGCTGTTATTGTGAAGTGGTAACATCTAGGACAACAACGTCTCAGCCGCAAAGTGGTAGGCCACACAAGCTCACAGAACGGGACCGACGAGTGCTGAATCGTGTAATTCATGGTTCGGGCTAGGCCCCTTAATTCTGTCCTTCACACTTTGTGGCAACAGTTTGGTGAAGGCCCTTTCCTGTTTCAGCATGACAATGTGAATTGCTCTTTAATGTAATCAGACGGATAATATTTACACTATGCATGCCAGTCTATCTTGGCTAAGAGTTGAGGAAAGACTGACTGTGTCACTTATTGTTTTTAAAAGAAACATGAATGTGTTGGAAATTCCAAATTGTTTGCATAGTCAACTTACAAAAGCACTGAGACACACACTTACCCCACCAGACATGCCACCAGGGGTCTTTTCACAATCCCAGGTCCAGAAACAATTCAAGGAAACGTGCATTATTATACAGAGCTATGAGTGCATGGAAGTCCCTTCCATCTTATATAGTGAACAACAAACCTGGTTTCACAAAACTAATAAAGCCATATCTCAAGGCACAACGCCTCTCCCCCATGTGACCTACTTGTTGTGTGTACTGACATGTACAGTATGTTTAACTGAAAGATGCACACACACACACACACACACACACACACACACACGCACACAAAAATGCACGCACGCACACACGCGCACGCACACACGCACGCATGCACACACACACACACCCACCTGACCCAGATCGTTTTGGGATTGTGTAAAAATGAACAGTAATTGCGTGATGGCAGGATACAGGGTTGTGTTTCAAACAAAACAACTACTCATTAGCACAGCTCGGAGAGCTCCAAAATATAGTTGAAGACTCTTCTTTCAGACATAAAGTGCATTGAAATTGCTTACTGTGAACTGTGCACACTTTGGAGAGGTGTGTGGCCACTTGGAGATACCAGTTACTCCTATCACTCAAACCCTTGTCATTTTTTCGTCTACCCCACATTTTCCAGCAAGAGTCATGTCATGTTACAGAATGTATCCAGAGTATTTTCTGATTTTTGTTATCAACAAATGCGGCAAAAAGTACAGTAAAAGTAAAACCGACATTGTAATGTTTGGATTCAGTCTTCAAGTGAACTGTTGTGTACTCACCTTTAGTAGAATCATTTCCCCATTATCTACAAAATGTTCCCTTTCAACTGCTACCATGGTTATGCATATGCTTTTCATATTTCTTCAATTTATCCTTATCCATAAAGGTCAATTCCCACAAGTTTAAAGAGTTAAGCGCTTCATTTTGTGTGACTGCCTCTACCTGGCTCCTATTACAAATGCAGTGGAGTCAGAGTCTGTAAAGCCAGTTTCTTGGGGGATTATAATGTATATGCACTGAGGAAACTGGGTCACCGTGAGCCTGAACGGTGTACTTTAGCAAAAACCTCTGAATCAATATCCACTCAGTATCCAGCAATCTCAACCCTAATAGTCCTCACCTTTCTCTCACTTCCTCTAAACACACACACACCCTCACTCACTCACTCACTCACTCACTCACTCACTCACTCACTCACTCACTCACTCACTCACTCACTCACTCACTCACTCACTCACTCACTCACTCACTCACTCACACACACACACACACACACACACACACACACACACACACACACACACACACACACACACACACACACACACACAAACTCTCTCCCTCTTCTCCTTGGCTTCCTCTAGTCCTCTCCCGGTGAAGAAGCTAGCTGTCCCATCCAGTTCCCCCTCACTCCCTCTGCCTCCCATCCATAACTAATGGTGCATGTATCTAATCCAGTGCTCTCACTAGTACCTCACCCCCACTGGGGACTGGGCAGAGGGGGGAGAGAGAGGACTGAAGGGAGGAGAGAAGAGGGTAAGAAGGAAGTTAGGGATGAGACAGGGGGAAAAAGAGAGGAGAGATCAGGGAAAGGTGGGAGTCTAAGGGTACGGGTCGGGGCACGATTACCTGGGCCTGACTTTCTCAACTGCCCAAACGTCAGAAGAGGACATCCGTCATGTGATTCCAGCTCAGTGGCCACTACAATATAAGCCACCTACCACACACAGTTAGCATTACGTAGCTATAACTTGCCTCTGTAAAGCCCAACTCATAGTTGGAGTGACAGGCAGAAGTGCTGGAGTCAGTGTAGGGTTGTATTCATTAGGGCACACCGTAGCAAAATGTCCTTTCAGTGTCTGCCTGCCAGTTAGTTTTCTAAACGTGCACATGCACCCCCTCTCTCTCTCTATCATCTCCTCCATGTGCACCTCTCTCTCTCTATCACCTCCTCCACCTCCACCCCTCTCTCTCTCTGTCTCCCTCTCTCTCTCTGTCTCTCTCTCTCTCTCTCTCTCTCTGTCTATCACCTCCTTCACGTGCACCTCTCTCTCTCACCTCCTCCACATGCACCCCTCTCTCTCTCTCTCTCTATCACCTCCTCTGCGTGCACCCCTCTCTCTCTCTCTCTCTCTCTCTCTCTCTCTCTCTCTCTCTCTCTCTCTATCACCTCCTCCACGTGCACCCCTCTCTCTCTCTATCACCTCCTCCACATGTACCCCTCTCGCTCTCTCTCTCTCTCTCTCTATCACCTCCTCCACATGCACCCCTCTCTCTCTATCACCTCCTCCACGTGCACCCCCCCTCTCTCTCTATCACCTCCTCCACATGCACCCCTCTCTCTCTATCACCTCCTCCACGTGCACCCCCCCTCTCTCTCTATCACCTCCTCCACGTGCACCCCCTCTCTCTCTATCACCTCCTCCACATGCACCCCTCTCTCTCTATCACCTCCTCCACATGCACCCCTCTCTCTCTATCACCTCCTCCACGTGCACCCCCCCTCTCTCTCTATCACCTCCTCCACGTGCACCCCCCCCCTCTCTCTCTATCACCTCCTCCACGTGCACCCCCTCTCTTTTTATCACCTCCTCCACGTGCACCCCTCTCTCTCTCTATAACCTCCTCCACGTGCACCCCCCCCTCTCTCTCTATCACCTCCTCCACGTGCACCCCCTCTCTTTTTATCACCTCCTCCACGTGCACCCCCCCTCTCTCTCTATCACCTCCTCCACGTGCACCCCCCCTCTCTCTCTATCACCTCCTCCACGTGCACCCCCCCCTCTCTCTCTATCACCTCCTCCACGTGCACCCCCTCTCTTTTTATCACCTCCTCCAGGTGTTCCTCTCTCTATATATATATCTCCACTGACTGGTGGAGTAATTTAATGAGCTAAATGTAAAACTTTGTTGATTTTACAAGTGAAAAAGGAACAGAAAGGAACTATATTAATCTTTACTTTTTCTGGTTCGAACCGGTTCAGAACTTTATTATGGTGGTTGGAACAGTGTAACGAAATGAAAAATAAATAGTGGTTCTGTTCTGAACGATTGGAAAGTTATTTTGGGTCCAACCTCCCTGGTTAGTCCCTCCCTTTTGACAGATGAGTAATGTCTGACCAGTATAGGGAGAGAAGAGAGAGAGAGAGAGAGAGAGAGAGAGAGAGAGAGAGAGAGAGAGAGAGAGAGAGAGAGAGAGAGAGAGAGAGAGAGGAAGAGAGAGGGGATAAATACAGCTGCCAATGGCTGATCCTTTCCTTGATTAGCCCTGTTTTTAATTACTGACTGCTAATGCACACTGATTGAGGATAGCAATCAGTCTAAGGCTCTCTCTTCACTTCTTTCATTCTCTCTCTCTCAATCTCTTTCTCTATTGCTCTCTCTTTTCTCTCTCTCTGTTCTCTCTCTCTCTATTGCTCTCTCTTTCTCTCTCTCTCTATTGCTCTCTCTCTCTCTCTCGCTCTCTATTGCCCTCTCTTTCTCTCTCTCTCTATTGCCCTCTCTTTCTCTCTCTCTCTATTGCTCTCTCTCTCTCTCTCGCTCTCTATTGCCCTCTCTTTCTCTCTCTCTCTATTGCTCTCTCTCTCTCTCTCTCTCTCTCTCTATTGCTCTCTCTCTCTCTCTCGCTCTCTATTGCCCTCTCTCTCTCTCTCTCTATTGCTCTATTGCTCTCTTTGCTCTCTCTCTCTCTATTGCCCTCTCTCTCTCTCTCTATTGCTCTATTGCCCTCTCTCTCTCTCTCTCTCTTGCTCTATTGCTCTCTTGCTCTCTTGCTCTCTTGCTCTCTTGCTCTCTTGCTCTCTTGCTCTCTTGCTCTCTTGCTCTCTTGCTCTCTTGCTCTATTGCTCTCTCTATTGCTCTCTCTATTGCTCTCTCTCTCTCTCTCTCTCTCTCTCTCTCTCTCTCTCTCTCTCTTCGGAGTGCATGCTGGGAGTGAGTCGTCAAGCAGGAGTGATTGTGAGAGCGACTGGATTTCTTTTCACTCTATTGGGTGTTGGTATGTAAATATATATATATTGATTAGTTTAGTTGGTTTAAGGGTATTTTTTCTAAATATTAATAAGAAAGTATAGGGGTGGTGGGATAGTTTGAGGTTGTTTTTGTTTGTCGCGAGGGCACAACCAGCGGGGGGGGCGGGTGGAAATGGCCACTCGTGGAGGTTTGGAGTATGAAAGACTTAGTCGAAGGAATGGAGTGAAGATTCCAGCCGCGGCTGGCTGTTCAGTAGAAGAATGTAGTCTTGCGGTGGGTGCTATCGTTGGGTATGATAGCATCAAATCAGCCTCAAGGATGAATAGCGCTGTAGTGATATTCTTAGATTCTATTGAAAAGGTGAATAAAATAGTCGAGACGGGTGTGGTGTTGCGGGAAACACAGACGCAGGTATTTCCGCTTATGAATCCGGCGAAAAAAGTGATACTTTCTAACGTGCCACCTTTTGTTAGAGATGAAGTGCTGGAGCGAGAGTTAGCGCGTCATGGTCAAATCGTATCTACAATAAAGAAGGTTCTTTTTGGATGCAAATCTCCGTTGCTGAAACATGTCGTGTCTCATAGGAGGCAAGTGCATATGATCTTAAAAAAGGACGTAGAGGAACTGAATTTAGCGTTCAGTTTTAAGATTGATGGATTTGATTATGTAATTTACGCTTCGACTGAATCAATGAAATGTTTTGGTTGTGGAAGAGAGGGGCATTTGGTGCGCAGTTGTCCCGAGAATGAGCGCGCTGAGACCGGTAGTAGTTATAGTGCTGGTGCAAATAACGCACCACCGCGAAGGGATGAAAATGCTAAGGGTGCAGGGGAAGGGAGAAGGTGGGCAGATGTGGTTGGAAAAGTAGGAGAAGAAGGCATTGTGGATAAGGTGGAAATTGTGGTAGATCAGAACAAAGAGGGAGGGGAAACAGGTGGTGAGATTGCGACTGCAGTCGCTGAGGTGGTGTTGGAAAATGAAATTGGAGGGCAAGAGGAGATTGAAATAACGGAAAAAGAAGCAGATGTTTTCAAAATACCTAGGAGTAAAAGGAAGAACGTAAGGGGGGGTGAAGGGTCTAGTTCTAAGAGAAAGGTAGAGAGTGATAAATCAGTTGAAGATGAACAAGTGGTAGAGATGGTAGAGTTTTCGTCTGGGGAGGATAGCGAGAGTGAGTCTTCTGACGCGTCACAACAATGTAGCGAGACAAATGAGATAGAAGGGAGATATGGAATTGAGAAGATACGTCAATTTCTGAAGTTGACAAAAGGGAAGAAATATATGCAGGATTACAAAGTAACTGATTTTTTCCCTGAAAGTGAATTGTTTATTGAATCAGCAAAGTTTCTGATGTCAAAGATTACAGGAGGAGGGTTGAAAAGCCCTGAAATTGCTAGACTCAAGAAAGTGGTCACGAGAGTGATAAGTGATGTAAATTTGAAAGAAAATGAAAGAGTTCAGTTGCAGTTTTAACTCTGTAAAGAGATGTGGTGGCTGTATCATCATCTGTATATTTTTTTCATCCATGAGCAGTTTTAAGATTTCTTCTTTAAACGTAAATGGGGCAAGAGATGGTAAAAAAAGAGCCATGGTGTATGAGTTAATTAGGGGAAAGGGAAGTGACATAATTTTTCTACAAGAAACGCATAGTAATTTGGAAAATGAAGTCATGTGGCAAAAGGAGTGGGGTGGGACAGTGGTGTGTAGTCATAAAAACTCAAAAAGTGGGGGGGTGGCTATTTTGTTCTCAAAAGGGTTTTTGCCTTTGTCTTATGAGATTGAGGAGATAGTTGAGGGGAGGTTATTAAAAGTCAGAGCAAGGTATGAAAACATCACTATGTGTCTGATAAATGTATATGCCCCAGTGGTGACAGTTGAGAGGGTATGTTTTTTAGAGACATTATCAAATACCATTGAGAAATGTAATAAAGAGGATTATTTATTTATTGCTGGGGATTTCAACTGCACAGTCAGCGATTTAGATAGAAATCACCAAGAACCTCATATAGCCTCAAGGACTTTTTTAAAACGCCTTATTGTAACACATGAATTGTGTGATATTTGGCGGAGTCAAAATGGAGGAACAAGGCAGTACACCTGGGCGCATGTGAGAGAGAACATCATTTCTATGGCTAGGTTAGATAGGTTTTATTGTTTTGAGCATCAATCTCAGGTTTGTAAATCAAGTGTGATAACCCCAGTGGGATTTTCTGATCATTGTTTAATAACAGAGGTGGTGTTCATTAATGATGTAAAACCCAAAAGTGCATACTGGCATTTTAATAAAACTTTATTGAGTGATGCTCATTTCAGGAAATGTTTCAGTGTTTTGTGGGAGAGGTGGAGGTCTCAAAAGGCCAGTTTTATATCACTTCAACAGTGGTGGGATATAGGGAAAATCCAGATTCAACAATTCTGTAATCAATACACGAGGAATGTCACCAAGGATATCACCAGATCAATGAAAGCCTTAGAGGTTGAAATAGTGGAACTCATGACGTTGGTTGAGACCACAGGAGATCGAGGCCATACTCAGGCCCTCAAGAAGAGAAAAGCTGCATTGGCAGACCTGCTGGGTATCAGAGCACAGGGGGCATTGGTGAGAAGTAAGTTTCAGGGAATATCTGAAATGGATGCCTCATCCAAGTTTTTCTTTGGTTTAGAGAAAAAGAATGGACAAAGAAAAATTATTCATTGTCTCAAATCAGCTGTTGGACAAGAGCTCACTAGCCCGAGTGAAATTAGAAAGAGGGCAGTAGAGTTCTATGCTGAGCTCTATAAGTGTGAGTACAAAGAGGATAAAACAGTGACACAACAGTTCTTTGATGGGCTCCCAAAGGTGGCTGCAAAAGCTCAGGTTGAGCTGGAGCAACCGTTGTCTTTGCAGGAGTTATACACTGCATTAAAAGGCATGGACAATGGAAGGGCACCAGGCATTGATGGGCTTCCCGTTGACTTTTTTAAGTCTTTTTGGGCTATGTTGGGAGAAGATTGGCTAGCAGTAGTTAATGATAGTTTAACCGGAGGGTTACTACCAATAAGCTGCAGAAGGGCTGTCCTCACCCTATTGCCCAAAAAGGGTGACCCTAGGGAGGTGAAGAACTGGAGGCCGGTGGCTTTATTGTGCACTGATTATAAGATATTGTCAAAGGCTTTGTCCAACAGGCTGAAGGAGGTGATGGGGCAAATCATACATACGGACCAGTCCTACTGTGTTCCTGGCAGGCAGATAGGGGACAACATTTCTCTGATTCGTGATTTTTTGGACGTCTCTAAGGCAATTGGGTTGGAGGCTGGTCTAATTTCAATTGATCAGGAAAAGGCATTTGACCGAGTTGAACATAAATATTTATGGCACACGCTTGAGGCGTTTGGGTTCAGCTCGGGTTTTATTGCCATGATAAAGGTGATATATGGTGACATTGAAAGTGTATTGAAAGTTAACGGTGGTTTGAGTGCTCCTTTTAAAGTGTGTAGAGGTATTCGGCAGGGATGTTCTTTGTCAGGGATGTTGTATGCCATTGCTATAGAGCCACTACTAAATAGCATTAGAAGTAGCATTGAAGGGGTGTACCTTTCAGAGGATATTCCTCCTATTCGTCTCTCAGCCTATGCTGATGATGTAGTTGTGTTAGTGAAAAATCAAGCGGAGGTGGATAGTTTGAGTATAATGGTTGATCGTTTTAGGGGAATATCCTCTGCAAAGGTAAATTGGGAAAAGAGTTGTGCTTTACAGATTGGGAAATGGGCTGGAGGGAACATGGCTTTGCCAGGGGGGCTAGAATGGTGTAAGGGAGGTTTTAAGTATCTTGGAGTGTACCTAGGAGATGAGGGGACTATGGAAAAGAATTGGAGTGGGGTGGTTGAAATGGTGGAAGGGAGGATGAGGAGATGGCGTTGGTTATTATCTCGTATGTCATATAGGGGGCGCACTATTATAGTTAATAATGTGATTGCCTCTGCACTGTGGCATCGGTTGTCAGTTTTAGAACCACCATCTGGCCTTCTGGCTAAGATACAGGCAATTATTGTGGATTTCTTTTGGGATAAATATCATTGGGTTCCACAAAGTGTTTTGTATTTATCAAAAGAGGAGGGGGGACAAGGTCTTGTACATCTTGCTAGTAGAGCTGCTGCTTTCCGGTTTCAGTTTATTCAAAGGTTGCTTTATGGACCGGAAAATGTGGTGTGGAGAGGGGTGGCAGGTCTTGTATTACAGAGGGTTGGAGGATTAGGATTAAAGAAGGCTTTATTTTTGGTTGATAGTAGACAGATTTCTAGGGAGGGAGTACCTCCGTTTTACAGAGGCCTTCTCAGAGTGTGGAGCATAATGAAGGTGTCCAGACGAAATTCAGCGGAGTCAGTGCATTGGCTGTTGGAGGAACCGCTGGTGTATGGGGCAAGACTGGATTGTACAACTGCAGCTGTTCCACATTTCTCCAAGATTCTGGTGAAGGGCAAAATAATCACCTTAAAACAGTTAATGGCCATGGCTGGGCCCGCCTTAATGGATGGAAGACGGGTGGCTGAACATTTGGGGATGAGGTCGGAAAGGATTGTCGGACAAATGTTGGGGAGCTGCAGGAAGGCTCTGTCAGAGGAAGAGTGGGGAATGCTTAATAGCCAAGAGAAGAAGGTACAAGATGAAGACGTCGCATTTCCAAGACTAGGGATTACACCAAATATCCCAGAGTCAGAGAGAAAGGGTTTATTGTTGGATTTGAGAGGGTTGGAGGAGGTGGGTTTGGATGAGGTGAATGGGAAGGACTTGTATAGGGGGTGTGTAAAGGTGTTAAATAAAGATAAATTGAAAAATAGAAAAGACACTCCATGGAGGGTAAAATTGGGAATTGATGACAAGGTAAAGCCAGCATGGAGAGCACTGTACAAACCACCGTTACAAAAGGGTACTGGTGATATGCAATGGAGGGTTTTACATGGCATTATTGCAGTTAATGCTTTCGTATCTGTCATTAACTCAGAGGTTAGAGATGGATGTCCTTTTTGTAATATAAGAGAAACCATTTTTCACTGTTTTATGGAGTGTGAGAGGATAAAACCTCTATTGGAAATACTGGAGTCTTTGTTTAGAGCTGTAGGTGAGTTTTTTAATAACAATGTTTTTATTTTGGGGTTTCAATATAGTAAGCAACAGAAAAGAAAATGTCAACTGTTAAATTTTATTTTGGGACAAGCTAAGATGTCAATTTTTTTGAGTAGGAAACATAAGATAGACACGGGATATGAGAAGGATATAAGATGTGTTTTTAAAGGATTAGTGAAAGCAAGAATAAAAGTGGATTTTGAGTTCTTCTCAGCTGTAAAAGATCTCCCATTATTTGAGGAGAAGTGGGCATATGAAGGAGTGCTTTGTTTTGTAGAGGAGGGGAAATTATTTTTTGTTGAGGAAATAAGTTGAATGTATATGTTCTTTTGTATTTTTATTTTATTTATTTTGAGTAGGAATTACATTTATTGTTTCATTTCTGAAAAGGCAGTGTGTCATTATTTATGTTAATAATTGAGTAGAAAATAAAGGTTTTATAAAAACTCAAAAACTCTCTCTCTCTCTCTCTCTCTCTCTCTATCTCTCTCTATTGCTCTCTCTCTCTCTCTCTCTCTCAATTCAATTCAATTGACTTTATTGACATGGCAAGTTAATTACATTGTCAAAGTATACATATAGAAAAATAAAAAATAAAAATATTTATAAATATCTCTCTCTCTCTCTCTCTCTCTCTCTCTCTCTCTCTCTCTCTCTCTCTCTCTCTCTCTCTCTCTCTCTCTCTCTCTCTCTCTCTCTATTGCTCTCTCTCTCTCTAATGCTCTCTCTCTCTGTGCCCCCTGTCTCTCTCTCCCTGTATCTCTCTGTTCTAGCAGTCTGTAGTAGAAATATAATAAATATAAAAGGCTAAACATGGAAAATGAAACTATAACTAACGTATAACTAACTTATAACTAACTAACTGTCATCCTCACCGTTACACCAGTACCACAAATACCATCATCATTACAACTACTCCTACCACCACCATCATTAGACTGCTATCATTACCATCACCCTACTACCCGTATCACCACTATTTGGAATAACAATCACAACAATAATAATAATAGTAATAACAATAATACTAATATTAAGTAAGTTACTGCTTACTATGCAGATGTTATTATTCAGTGTACCTCAGGCTATGGCAGGCAAATACATATTTGCCTGCAAGAGGAGCCATTGCTCCTTCTCCCATTAGTATTTTTAGTTTTTCCTCTGGGTTTAATAAGTTTTGGAATTTGGAATAAATATAGAAATTTATGCGAATAATGAATCTCTTGGTGAGGAATATTTATCACAGTAAAGGAGAAAGTGCATCTCTGTTTCTACCTCTCCTGTGACCACATACACACTCCTCTTTGGGTAGCCATGTCTTTTTATGTTTGCCGGTTTCTATTGCCAATCGGTGGTCACTCAGCCTGTACTTGGTAAGGATCTGTCTCTGCTTCGTGTCTCTGACAGAGTAGAGGTAATCAGCCAATTCATATTCTCTGTTTAGGGCCAGATAGCAATTTAGTCGGCTTTGGGATTTTGTTTTGTTTTTCCAAATTTGTAAATATGAGTCCTTTGATTGGTTCATGATTTTGTTTATTTGAATTATTTCTTTTGAAGCAGTGCTGGTGTCAGCTTGGTTGGTTAGGTGCAACACCAGCTGACTGAGAGGGCTCATTTCTGGGCTCAGCTCTTGGGATTGAAGTGCTTTAAATTGGAGACATGAATTTGGACTTGAATTTCTGTATTTTCATTAGCACTGGAAAGCGTACCAATTCTGCCCTACTTGCATTAGTTGGTGTATTTCTCTGGACTTGTAGAATTCTTTGACATAATTCTGCATGCAGGGCTTCAATTGGATGTTTGTCCCACATTTTAAAGTCCAGTTTATTGAATGGCCCCAAACCTCACTTCCGTAAAGAATAATTGGAAATTGATTTTGGATAATTTCATTTTTATTGCATACAATTCTCTGTGGGCTTTTTCTTTGAGTGCATGCACTGCCACATAAAGTTTCCCGATGCAGATATGGTCAGACCAAGGTATGAGCCATTTTTTGTGTGTTCAATCATGGTGTTGTTCAAGGTGAATTTATATTTGTATTTCTGATATCTGTTTTTTTCTGGAAAATCATGTATTTTTTTTTATGTACTGCCAGGGCCCAATTACATCAATATTGCGCTAGAATATTAAGGTTCTGTTGAAGACTTTCTTTGGTTGGTGATAGAAGAACCAAATCAACAGCATATATCAGATATTTTACCTCTGTGTCAAATAGTGTGAGTCCTGGGGCTGGAGAATGGTCCAACATGTCTGCTAATTCATTGATATAAATGTTGAAAAGGTTTGGACTCCAACTGCAGCCTTGTCTCACACCTCAATGTTGTGAAAATAATGATGTTCTTTGGTTTTTGATTGCACACTTTTTTTCTGTGTACATACATTTTATTAAGTCATACACCTTACCACCAAGCCCACTTTGGAGAATTTTGAAGAATAGACCATCGTGCCAAATAGAATCGAATGCTTTTTTTAAAGTCACTAAAGCAAGCAAAGATTTTGCCCTCTTTTTTTTGGTGGACGTATTTATTAATTAGTGTGTGTAAGGTGTGTATATGGTCAGTAGTGCGATGGTTGGGGAGAAAGCCAATTTGACATTTACATGTACTTTTTCTTGAAGAAAGGTTTGAATTGTTGAATTCAAAATGCTACAGAAAACCTTTCCCAAGTTGCTGTTTACGCAAATTCCCCTGTAATTATTGGGGTCTGATTTGTCTCCACTTTGTGGATAGTGGAGATGAGACCCTGGTTCCAGACATCAGGAGAGCAGCCAGAAATTAGTACCATGTTGAACAATTTAAGCACAGCATTTTGCAACTCAGGTGTGCTGTCTTTCAGCATTTCGTTTCTGGTGTTATCCTTCTTTGGTTTTATAGATCTGAGCGTTTCATTTAGTTTCTGATGTTATCTAGACCACAGTCCTTCTTTGGTTTTATAGATCTGAGCTTTTCATTTAGTTTCTGATGTTATCTAGACCACAGTCCTTCTTTGGTTTTATAGATCTGAGCGTTTCATTTAGTTTCTGATGTTATCTAGACCACAGTCCTTCTTTGGTTTTATAGATCTGAGCGTTTCATTTAGTTTCTGATGTTATCTAGACCACAGTCCTTCTTTGGTTTTATAGATCTGAGCGTTTCATTTAGTTTCTGATGTTATCTAGACCACAGTCCTTCTTTGGTTTTATAGATCTGAGCTTTTCATTTAGTTTCTGATGTTATCTAGACCACAGTCCTTCTTTGGTTTTATAGATCTGAGCTTTTCATTTAGTTTCTGATGTTATCTAGACCACAGTCCTTCTTTGGTTTTATAGATCTGAGCGTTTCATTTAGTTTCTGATGTTATCTAGACCACAGTCCTTCTTTGGTTTTATAGATCTGAGCTTTTCATTTAGTTTCTGATGTTATCTAGACCACAGTCCTTCTTTGGTTTTATAGATCTGAGCTTTTCATTTAGTTTCTGATGTTATCTAGACCACAGTCCTTCTTTGGTTTTATAGATCTGAGCTTTTCATTTAGTTTCTGATGTTATCTAGACCACAGTCCTTCTTTGGTTTTATAGATCTGAGCGTTTCATTTAGTTTCTGATGTTATCTAGACCACAGTCCTTCTTTGGTTTTATAGATCTGAGCTTTTCATTTAGTTTCTGATGTTATCTAGACCACAGTCCTTCTTTGGTTTTATAGATCTGAGCGTTTCATTTAGTTTCTGATGTTATCTAGACCACAGTCCTTCTTTGGTTTTATAGATCTGAGCTTTTCATTTAGTTTCTGATGTTATCTAGACCACAGTCCTTCTTTGGTTTTATAGATCTGAGCTTTTCATTTAGTTTCTGATGTTATCTAGACCACAGTCCTTCTTTGGTTTTATAGATCTGAGCGTTTCATTTAGTTTCTGATGTTATCTAGACCACAGTCCTTCTTTGGTTTTATAGATCTGAGCTTTTCATTTAGTTTCTGATGTTATCTAGACCACAGTCCTTCTTTGGTTTTATAGATCTGAGCTTTTCATTTAGTTTCTGATGTTATCTAGACCACAGTCCTTCTTTGGTTTTATAGATCTGAGCTTTTCATTTAGTTTCTGATGTTATCTAGACCACAGTCCTTCTTTGGTTTTATAGATCTGAGCTTTTCATTTAGTTTCTGATGTTATCTAGACCACAGTCCTTCTTTTGGTTTTATAGATCTGAGCTTTTCATTTAGTTTCTGATGTTATCTAGACCACAGTCCTTCTTTGGTTTTATAGATCTGAGCTTTTCATTTAGTTTCTGATGTTATCTAGACCACAGTCCTTCTTTGGTTTTATAGATCTGAGCTTTTCATTTAGTTTCTGATGTTATCTAGACCACAGTCCTTCTTTGGTTTTATAGATCTGAGCTTTTCATTTAGTTTCTGATGTTATCTAGACCACAGTCCTTCTTTGGTTTTATAGATCTGAGCTTTTCATTTAGTTTCTGATGTTATCTAGACGACAGTCCTTCTTTGGTTTTATAGATCTGAGCTTTTTATTTAGTTTCTGATGTTATCTAGACCACAGTCCTTCTTTGGTTTTATAGATCTGAGCTTTTCATTTAGTTTCTGATGTTATCTAGACCACAGTCCTTCTTTGGTTTTATAGATCTGAGCTTTTCATTTAGTTTCTGATGTTATCTAGACCACAGTCCTTCTTTGGTTTTATAGATCTGAGCGTTTCATTTAGTTTTGTTGGGTTATTGGATAATCTAATGGTTTTTGGTTGTTTTTAATGACTGATTTAAGGATATATAATGTATCTTGAATTTCTAATTGGGCAGGCTGTAAATCTTTTTGTGGGATATTTTTGTATAGACTATCAAAATAAGTTTTCCAAATTCCTTGGCTTTGTCGTGCTTACGTAGTTCCACATGTCCCAGAACTGATTTTGGTCAATTGCGTTTTCAATTTCATCAAGTGTCTTACTTGTATAATTCAACATCTTGCGTTTCAGTGTATGTTTATACTGTTTCAGAGTTTCAAAGTATTCATAGCGTAGCTCTAGGTTGTTTTGCTGCTTATATATTTTTTGGACATTAGTCTTAGATGTTTTCTCATTGAAAATGTTCTCTCTCGCTCTCTCTCCTCCCCCCACATTCTGGCTTGCTAGCTGGAAGCTCTCTAGGCTGACTTATTAAATCATCCAGTAAAATGCACTCAGTCTGTGAATAAAATACAGCAGTAGGGAATGCAAACACACACACACACACACACACACACACACACAGAAACACTAGATTCTCTTTCTGACTTCTCTTTCTCCCCCTTCCCTTCCGTTTCTATTTCTTTTCCCTCTATAGAGCCTCATCTAATCATCAGTAGCACCTTTCTAATCGGCTGTCTAATCAAATCAAATCAAGCTTTATTTGTCACATGCGCCGAATACAACAAGTGTAGACCTTACCTTGAAATGCTTACTTACCAACAGTGCAGTGCAAGAAAGAGTTAAGAAAATGTTTACCAAATAAACTAAAGTAAAACATAATTTAAAAAATAACAATAAATTAACAATAACGAGGCTATATACAGGAGGTACCGGTACCGAGTGAATGTGTGGGGGTACTGGTTAGTTAAGGTATTTTGTACATGTAGGTAGGGGTAAATTGACTATGCGTAGATATAAACAGCGAGTAGCAGCAGTGTCAAAGACAAAATGGAGGGGGGGGGGGGGTGTCAATGTAAATAGTCTGGGTGGCCATTTGATTAATTGTTCAGCATTCTTATGGCTTGGGGGTAGAAGCTGTTAAAGAGCCTTTTGGTCCTAGACTTGGCACTCCGGTACCGCTTGCCGCGCGATAAAAGAGAGAACAGTTTTTGGGCTTTCCTCTGACACCACCTAGCATATACAGTTGAAGTCGGAAGTTTACATACACCTTAGTCAAATACATTTAAACTCAGTGTTTCTCAATTCCTGACATTTAATCCTAGTAAAAATTCCCTGTCTTAGGTCAGTTAGGGTCACCACTTTATTGTAAGAATGTGAAATGTCAGAATAATAGTAGAGAGAATGATTTATTTCAGCTTTTATTTCTTTCATCACATTCCCAGTGGGTCAGAAGTTACCCTAAACTCAATTAGTATTTGGTAGCATTGCCTTTAAATTGTTTAACTTGGGTCAAACGTTTCGGGTAGCCTTCCACAAACTTCCCCAATAAGTTGGGTGAATTTTGGCCCATTCCTCCTGACAGAGCTGGTGTAACTGAGTCAGGTTTGTAGGCCTCCTTGCTCGCACAAGCTTTTTCAGTTTGCCGACAAATGTTCTATGGGATTGAGGTCAGGGCTTTGTGATGGCCACTCCAATACCTTGACTTTGTTGTCCTTAAGCCATTTTGCCACAACTTTGGGAGTATGCTTGGGGTCATTGTCCATTTGGAAGACCCATTTGTGTCCAAGCTTTAACGTCCTGACTGATGTCTTGACATGTTGCTTCAATATATCCACATAATTTTCCCACCTCACGATGCCATCTATTTTGTGAAGTGCACCAGTCCCTCCTGCAGCAAAGCACCCCCACAACATGATGCTGCCACCACCGTGATTCACGGTTGGGATGGTGTCCTTCGGCTTGCAAGCCTCCCTCTTTTTCCTCCAAACATAACGATGGTCATTATGGCCAAACACTTCTATTTTTGTTTCATCAGACCAGAGGACATTTCTCCAAAAAGTACGATCTTTGTCCCCATGTGCAGTTGCAAACCGTAGTCTGGCTTTTTTATGGCGGTTTTGGAGCAGTGGCTTTATCCTTGCTGAGCGGCCTTTCAGGTTATGTCGATATAGGACTCATTTGACAGTGGATATATATACTTTTGTACCTGTTTCCTCCAGCATCTTCACAAGGTCCTTTGCTGTTGTTCTGGGATTGATTTGCACTTTTCGCACAAAAGTATATTCCTCTCTAGGAGACAGAACGCGTCTCCTTCCTGAGCGGTACGACGGCTGCATTGTCCCATGGTGTTTATACTTGTGTACTATTGCTTGTACAGATGAACGTGGTACCTTCAGGAGTTTGGAAATTGAATCCAAGGATGAACCAGACTTGTGGAGGTCTACAATTTATTTTCGGAGATCTTGGCGGATATCTTTTGATTTTTCCAAGATGTCAAGCAAAGAGGCACTGAGTTTGAAGGTAGGCCTTGAAATACATCCACAGGTACACCTCCAATGAACTCAAATTATGTCAATTAGCCTATCAGAAGCTTCTAAAGCCATGACATCATTTTCTGGAATTTTCCAAGCTGTTTAAAACTATAGTTTGTTAACAAGAAATTTGTAGAGTGGTTGAAAAATACATTTTAATGACTCCAACCTAAGTGTATGTACACTTCCGACTTCAACTGAAGGTCCTGGATGGCAGGAAGCTTGGCCCCAGTGATGTACTCGGCCGTACGCACTACTCTCTGTAGGCCTTATGGCCAGGTGCCGAGCAGTTGCCATACCAAGTGGTGATGGAACTGATCAGGATGCTCGGATGGTGCAGATTTTGAACTTTTTGAGGATCTGGGGACCCATGCCAAATCTTTTCAGTCTCCTGAGGGGGAAAAGGTGTGGTCGAGGGCATGACTGTTTTGGTGTGTTTGGACCATGATAGTTTGTTGGTGATGTGGACACCAACGATCTTGAAACTCTGCTCCACTACAGCCCCGTTGATGTTAATGGGGGCCTCTTCGGCCCGCCTTTTCCTGTAGTCCACAATCAGCTCATTTGTCTTGCTCACATTGAGGGAGAGGTTGTTGTCCTGGAACCACACTGCCAGGTCCCTGACCTCCTTCCTATAGGCTGTCTCATCGTTATCTGTGATCAGGCCTACCATTGTTGTGTCATCAGCAAACTTAATGATGGTGTTGGAGTCATGTTTGGCCACACAGTTGTGGGTGAACAGGGTGTACAGGAGGGGACTAAAAACACACCCCTGAGAGGCCCCAGTGTTGAGGAGCAGTGTGGCAGATGTGTTGTTGCCTACTCTTACCACCCAGGGAAGACGTCAGGACGTCCAGGATCCAGTTGCAGAGGGAGGTGTTTAGTCCCAGGGTCCTTAGCTTAGCGATGAGCTTTGTGGGCAGTATGGTGTTGAACGGTGAGTTGTAGTCAATGAACACTATTCTCACATGGGTGTTCCCTTTGTCCAGGTGGGAAAGGGCAGTGTGGAATGCGATTGAGATTGCACAGATTGAGTAATCTGTGGATCTGTTGGGGTGGTATGCGAATTGCTTTTGTTCTTGGGTATCTGGAAGGATGCTGTTGATGTGAGCCATGACCAGCCTTTCAAAGCACTTCATGGCTACTGACATGAGTGCTACCGGGCGGTAATCATTTAGGCAGGTTACCATCTCTTCCTTGGGCAGGGACTATGGTGGTCTGCTTGAAACATGCAGTTTTTACAGACTCGGTCAGGGAGAGGTTGAAAATGTCAGTGAAGACACTTGCCAGTAGGTTCGCGCATGCTTTGAGTACACGTCCTGGTCAGCCATCTGGCCCCGTGGTTTTGTGAATGTTTACCTGTTTAAAGGTCTTGCTCACGTCAGCTACCGAGAGCATTATCACACAGTCGTCCGGAGTAGCTTGTGCTCTCATGCATGCTTCAGTGTTGCTTGCCTCGAAGTGAGCATAAAAGGCATTTAGCTCATCTGGTAGGCTTGTGTCACTGGGCAGCTCGCGGCTGGGCTTCCCTTCATAGTCCGTAATAGTTTTCAAGCCCTGTCACATCTGACAAGCGTCAGAGCCGGTGTAGTAGGATAATCCTGTATTGATGTTTGATGGTTCGTCTGAGGGCATAGCGGGATTTCTTATAAGCCTCCGTATTAGTGTACCGCTCCTTGAAAGCGGCAGCTCTAGCCTTTAACTTGATGCGGATGTTGCCTGTAATTCATGGCTTCTGGTTGGGATATGTACATACGGTCACTGTGGGGACGACGACATTGATGCACTCATTGATGAGAATGATGACTGAGGTGATATACTCCTCAATGCCATTGGATGAATCACAGAACATATTCCAGTCTGTGCTAGCAAAACAGTCCTGTAGTGTAGCATCCGTGTCATCTGACCACTTCCGTATTGAGTGAGTCACTGGTGCTTCCTGCTTTAGTTTTTGCTTGTAAGCAGGAATCAGGAGGACAGAATTATGGTCAGATTTGCCAAATGGAGGGTGAGGGAGAGCTTTGTATGCGTCTCTGTGTGGAGTAAAGGTGGTCTAGGGTTTTTTCTTGTTGCACATGTAAAATGCTGGTAGAAATGAGGTAAAACTGATTTAAGTTTGCCTGCGTTAAAGTCCCCGGCCACTAGGAGCGCCGCTTCTGGATGAGCTCAAAGCTAGGGGGGCAGAAGATGAGCAAGAGAAGAGAGCTCTATCTATACCTCCCTCTTTCTCTTTTCTTTCTCTCGCTCTGTTATGACAGTGTATGAATGATGACAAGCAGCCTGAATATTTCATATCTGCACATTGGTTTTACCTTGGACATAATCTCACGTAAGCCTTGAACCTAAGCTACAGTACAGTGCAATTCTACATTCTACTACACAGCTACTAAACAATACTACAGAGGTACTACACAGGTACTACACAGGTAGTACCCAGTAGTCCTAGACGCCTGCTAGTGCTGCATCACCTACCCAGCTGCAAAGATGAACTCCAACAGCAGGAATTGCAGTAGCAAAACAGCTCGACAAAATTAAACCGGCTTATTCAAGAGACCCAAAACAAAAATGACAAGTAAATCGAACTAATATTACGCACATTGAACAAGCTCTTCACACACTCTTCACTCACTCCAAGTCAGATCTTGGGGAAAGTAAATCGAAAAGTAAAATAGGTCTAGAGTTTTGGGCTAATACTGTAAATAGTAATTGGATGACAGTTTCAGTTCCTTTGCACTCCAGTGAGACTGTAAATTACTGTTGCTGTGGATTGGCTTCATGTACATTCAATCTCTCCTACCAGAAAGAGTGTAATTCCATTTCCTCCTCGTGCTCTCTCTCTCTCCATCTGGAGGGGCAGAGACTGGGAGACACACATACACACTCATGCACGCAAGCACTTACGCACACACCCAAATGCATACGCACATACAAACCACAATCCTCAATGAATACCAAGGGTGGGTCGAACACATTCCTTACTGCTCTGCAGAGTTAAGATGTTGCTACAGTACATAAGAGTTTGAGATGCATATTTCCTGCCAATAAAGCTTTTTGGATATGATGTAAAATCAGAGCGAGATGGTATGTGAGAAGATTAGTCTTCATTCATTTAGGCCTGCTTTTGTGTCGAATATTCCACTGTGTTCTCCCAAGGATAGTCTCTCTCTCACTATCTCCCTCTCTCTCCCAGACACTATCCTGCCTGTCTCTCTCGCTCGCTAACTCCCCCCTCTCTCGCGCTCACTCTCTCGCTCCCCCACTCTCTCACTCACTCTCGTTCCCCCCTCTCTCATTCTCCCTCTCTCTCGCTCCCCCACTCGCTCCCCCCTCTCTCTACCAGACTATTCTCTCTCTCGCTCTCTCTCAGACCCAGCCGTTAGCCCCAGATGGAGTTATAGTTGTCATATTGTCACATTACAGGAGTTCAGATGCTAATGGCTGCACCACTAATGCAGCTGCCGGCAAGGCTGGCCCCGCGCCAATACTACCCACACAGCACAGCACTGTACCCACCGCCCGCCGGGCCAGCCCCATGACAGCTGTGCTCTGCTGATGTACACTGCCAACACCGGGCCAAGGAGCACAGAGGCAGTCCTGGGGAGGAGGGTTGGAGGAATGGGCCCAACAACTAGGGCTAGGAGAGAGGAAGCACAGGTTACAGAGCCAGAGGGCATAGGGGAGACTAGTGTTTCTCCACAACCGGTTTTGTATTTGTATGTATTAAGGATCCCCATTAGCTGAGGCCTAGGCAAGAGCTACTCTTCCTGGGGTCCAAACAAGATTAAGGCAATTACAGTCAAATAAAACAGTACAACACACAACACATTATTACACCACTACCTTACCACTACATCTACAATGCAAAATGTATAATAACACAATACAACAATATCACAACATTACAATGTATGTGTGTGTAGAGCGTGTGTGTTAGTGTGTGTGTTAGTGTGTGTGTTAGTGTGTGTGTAGAGCGTGTGTGTTAGTGTGTGTGTGTGTGTGTTAGTGTGTGTGTTAGTGTGTGTGTAGAGCGTGTGTGTTAGTGATGCACTGGTTGACTCATAACCAGCTATCCCCTCGGTTATATCCACAGAACCCGGTACAGGCGGGTTTAGGGTCATGAAATATTGGGTAGGTGGGCGGGTTGAATAAAGAGAAGATAACGTATAAAAAAGAATCCATAAATGTATCATTCTTGTGCAATTCATATCTATAGGCTATATTGAGGTTTTTCCTTCATTGTTTTTATCTGGCGTTAGTGCGTAAGTCTAAGCTTTAGGGCCAGACTGTATACGCTACTACTGTGTTAAGATATCACGGGATCCAGCTGTCTAACATAGGAGGGTTTGGCCACAAGAGATCAACCAGAGATAAAAAATATTGTGCAAAATTAAGCCCAGTCCAGTGATAATAGCACAGGTGAATATTTACAAAAATGGCTCGGAATTGATCCAAAAATTATGTTCTGGTTGCCTACTGCAGTCAACAAAAGACAAAAAGTCAAAATAAAGAACAATAGTACGCAGTAGCAACCAAACTGCTACGAAAGGCAAAACGCATAGAGCCTATAACAGGCCAAGCCTATAACAGGCCAAGCCTATAACAGGCCAAGCCTATAACAGGCCAAGAAACTCATGCAACTGAGAATTCATTTAGAGAACTTAGCACCACATGTTATCTTCACAGCAGTCCCCTTGATAACGGTAAAGAACGGGCTTATATACCCACAATACCCCAACGCACACCAATTGGAGAGAAACCATACCTATGCGCACTTTAAGCAGACTCAGATTGGATAGACCACCGTTATAGACACTAAAAGGAAATCAAATAGACAGACATCACCACAATAAACATAAATCATAATTGCTACAGTTACTGGTTAAGCAATATAATGGATAATTGTCAGGATATATGAATCCCAAACAGGACTAACCAATGCAATGAAAGATTAAATAAAGAGAGGTGTGGCTGTGAGCGCTACAGCAATAATACTGCACGCCCGACATAGACGGAGCTCTCAAAACAACAGGCATTAGAATGAATGACTCAGAAAATAAAGTACATGACAAATGACATAGTCCTTGAGTTTGTATTGCTTCTAATAGCACAAATGAATGGTGCTCTCATAAGTTTAATGCAACGGCATGTAATTATGTTTTAAGAAATGGAAATGTTTGTAGTCTACTTGGTGCGCATGGGGTATGGAGAAAGGTGGTTTGTCATGTTGAGAGAGCAGTAGAGAGCTCGCATCATCACATACAGTGCATTCGGAAAGTATTCAGACCCCTTCACGTTTTCCACATTTTGTTACATTACAGCCGTATTCAAAACTGATTAAATAAAACAAAATCCTCATCAATCTACACACAATACCCCATAATGAGAAAGCAATTTTCTTGGCATATTTAAAAACAGAAATACATTATCTACATAAGTATTCAGATCCTTTGTTATGAGACTCATAATTGAGCTCAGGTGACCGTGCATATCAGAGCAAAAACCAAGCCATGAGGTCGAAGGAAATGTCCATAGAGCTCCGAGACAGGATTGTGTCGAGGCACAGATCTGGGGAAGGGTACCAACAAATTTCTGCAGCATTGAAGGTCCACAAAAACACAGTGGCCTTCATCATTCTTAAATGGAAGAAGTTTGGAACCACCAAGACTCTTCCTAGAGCTGGCCACCCGGCCAAACTGAGCAACGGGGGAGAAGGGCCATGGTCAGGGAGGTGACCAAGAACCGGATGGTCACTCTGAAAGAGTTCCTCTGTGGAGATGGGAGAACCATCTCTGCAGCACTCCACCAATCAGGCCTGGTAGAGTGGCCAGACGGAAGCCACTCCTCAGTAAAAGGCACATGACAGCCCGCTTGGAGTTTGCCAAAAGGCATCTAAAGGACTCTCAGACCATGAGAAACAAGATTTGCTTGTGTTACTTGATGTGAAATAGAGTTCCGTGCACTCTTAGATAAACCTTTATTAACCTTAGATTTAACCTTTCTTTAACTAGGGAAGTCAGTTAAAAACACATTCTTATTTACAATGACGGCCCACCAAAAGGCAAAAGGCCTCCTGCGGGGACGGTGGCTGGGAGTAAAAATAATATAAAAATATTGGACAAAACACACATCACGACAAGAGAGACACCACACCACTACATAAAGAGAGACCTAAGATGACAACATAGCATGGCAGCAACACATGAAAACACAGCACCTTAGCATCACAACATGACAACAACATGGTAGCAACACAACATGGAAGCAACACAAAACATGGTACACACATTATTGGGCACAGACAACAGCACAAAGGGCAAGAAGGTAGAGACAATAATACATCATGCAAAGCAGCCACAACTGTCAGTAAGAGTGTCCATGACTGAGTCTTTGAATGAAGAGACGCAGCTAAAACGGTCCATATGGCACCCCTAAAGTTTGTATATACAATAGAACCATTTTGTAGGGGTCTTTCATCAGAACCCCAGGGGTTCTTGTTTACTGAACCAAAATTGGTTCCATATAGAACCCTTGGGTTCCATATAGGGTTATATATGGAACCAATTTCAGTTCTATATACAGTATAACCTTAAGGGGTGCCATATACAGTGCCTTCAGAAAGTATTCACACCCCTTGACTTTTTCCACATTTTGTTGTGTTACAGCCTGAATTTAAATTACTTTTAGATTACTTTTAGATTTTGTGTCAGTGACTTCACACAATACCCCATAATGTCAAAGTAGAATTATGTTTTTAGAAATATTTACAAATTAATTAAAGATGAAAAGCTGCCACGGCTTTCTAGCTTCCACCGATCCATGTTTCTGTTTTCCATTTGTTATGTCTTGAGTGTACACACCTGGTTCCCATTAAGTTATTATTATTTCCCTATTTAACCCTCTGGTTCTCATGATGTTTTGTGCGTGATTGTTCCTGGTTTGTGTTAGTCTTTTGTGTTAGGGTTTGTGATCCCTGCGTGGATTTATTTTTCCTGATTATTTTCCAGAGTAAAGTTCGTTATTGGACTCAGTTCTGTGTCCTGCGCCTGACTCCGTTCTCACCTCTGCACAACTGACACCTGACAAAAGCTCAATAAGTATTCAACCCATTTGTTATGGAAAGACTACATCAGTTCAGGAGTAAAAATGTGCTTAACAAGTCACATAATAAGTTACATGGACCATAATAGTGTTTAACATGATTTTTAAATGACTACGCCATCTCCCACACATATAATTATCTCTAAGGTCCCTCAGTCGAGCAGTGAATTTCAAACACAGATTCAACCACAAAGACCAGCGGGGGTTTTCAATGCCTTGGAAAGAAGGCAACCTATTGATAGATGGATACAAAAAAAGCAGACATTGAATATCCTTTTGATCATTATGAAGCTATTAATTACACTTTGCATGGTGTATCAATACACCCAGTCACTACAAAGATACAGGCGTCCTTCCTAACTCAGTTAACAGAGAGGAAGGAAACTGCCCAAGGATTTCACCATGAGGCTAATGGTGACTTTAAAATGGTTACTGTTTAATAGCCGTGATAAGAGAAAACTAATGATGGATCAACAATATTGTAGTTTCTCTATAATACTAACCTAATTACGGAGTGAAAAGAAGGAAGCCTGTACAGAATAAACATATTCCAAAACATGCATCCTGTTTGCAATAAGGCACTGAAGTAATACTACAAGAAATGTGGCAAAGAAATGGCAAATCCAAGACAACACATCACTGAGTACCACTCTTCATATTTTCAAGGATGGTGTTGGCTGCATCATGTTTGGGTATGCTTGTCATCAGCAAGGACTAGGGAGTTTTTAGGAATAAAAATAAAAATAATAGAGTTAAGCACAGGCAAAATCCTAAAGGAAAACCTGGTTCAGTCCGCTTTTCAACAGACACTGGGAGACAAATGCACCTTTCAGCAGGACAATAACCTAAAACATAAAGCCAAATATACACTGGAGTTGCTTACCAAGACAACATTGTATGTTCCTGAGTGGCAGTTATGACATAAATCGGCTTGAAAATCTATGGCAAGAATTAAAATTGTCTGTCTAGCAATGATCAACAACCAACTTGACAAATATTTTACAATTCAGTTGTGCAAAGCTCTTATATACTTACCCAGAATAACTCACATTTGTAATTGCTGCCAAATGTGATTTTAACATGTATTGAATCAGGGGGTTGAATACTTATGTAATCAAGATATAGTGTTTTATTTTTCATTAATCCTTTACAAATGTTTGACATTTTGACATTACAGAGAATTTTTTGTAGATCGTTGACCAAAAAGGACAAGTAAATCCATTTTAATCCCACCTAACACAACAAAATATGAAAAAAGTCAAGGGGTGTGAATACTTTCCGAAAGCACTGTATGAAGCAAGCATAGAATCTTTTTGGTTCTATCCAGAACCTTTTTTTTAATAGTGTGTAGTCATGGCTCTATGTAGTACTGTGAGTTTCCCAGAGTCTGTTCTGGACTTGGGGACTGTGAAGAGACCTGGTGGCTTGTTTTGTGGGATATGCTTGGGTGTCTGAGCTGTGTACTAGTCGTTTGAACAGACATCTCAGTGCTTTCAACATGTCAATACCTCTCACAAAGACAAGTAGTGATGCAGTCACTCTCTCCTCTACTTTGAGCCAGGAGAGATTGACATGCATGTTATTGATGCTAGCTCTCTGTATACATTTAAGGGCCAGCAGTGCTGCTCTGTTCTGTCCCTCTTTGTTGCACTTGACCATATGACTGGTCAGTAGTCCAGGTGCGATAAAACTAGGGCCTGTAAGACGTGTTTTGTTGATAGCAGGGATTTGTCTGCCATTGAAATCCTTGGGCCTAAGCACTTTTTTTTCTCCAAACAGTTAAAAAAAATTCAAAAATAAAAAATTGGGATGGAAAAACACTTTCAAAGTAAACCTAAACGAAAAGATCATGGACCTATATATATTTTTGGGAATCTTTGAGAACTATCAATCGCCAAAATAAAATCTAGACAGTCAGGGAGAATTGAAAATGACCAAAACAATGAATTTAGCAGTATTGATTTGTTATTATATTTATGTAAAATAACACATCATTAGCAAAGAAAGAATACATAGAATTGCTGAAATTAGCTTTAAAACTGCAAAAATTCTTAGCGCCATGGCAAAATATATAGAATTGCAGCAAATTGGCTTTAAAGATCCCGAACAGTGAAAATTGTGTTTTACATGAAATGGAATGATATTGGGATGAAACCAGTTCATAGTAGATTGACCCAAGTATGAAAAATGATTGTAGCTGGTACATTGACAAAGTTGATCATAAAGTTACTGATCCCCCCCCCATGTCAAACGCTTGGATTCAGGATGCATGCATTACTTCTGGCTTGATGCGCAATGTCATGTAAATCTGGAAATGTTTTAATACAATGGTAGTGTCTTATAATCTTAACTATTTTAAATACTTAACTCTTTAAAACCGTCATTACATGTTGCGCATCCTATTTGTTTACATATGGCGTGCCGCGGGCAAAAGCCTCTTGCAACGTTTGAGTCGGAGGTTTGTTTTGACCACTCGACTGTACTTTTTTGAGTCTCATCCGTAGACTCTCTCCGTACTGTTTCACATGATTCTTGCCTAGGTGGTAAAAGAGGTTAGTGGTGTTTGAGCCTGTTGTCGGGACCGGCCTGCGGCATATTTTGCAGAGGACGGTTTTCTGGTCTGTGTCAGACTTTTCATACCCAAACCACGTCCATGCGACAGAAGTAGCCTCTCTTTTTGGTATGAGCTCCATGTCTCTGTGCTCTGTGTCATGTTCACTCTTCTCCATGTTTGTTTGTGTTGCAAATTTCCTTCCACACGTGCCGTCGTCCAATTGATGAAAAATATTGCCCAGCCCTAGTGTGGACTGTACTATTATACATACTGAATGGACTGGTTACCTTATGCTACACTCCAAAATCTCTATCCATGAGTTTGGGAGAGAACGAATAGCCCTAGGCGATGCTGTTGTTTCATTGATTGTGCAGGGCGGCTTACAGTTAGCCTACAATTATAGTGAATTTGTATTTGATCTTGAATAGCCTAGTAATATTATTATATTTTCATAATTAATTGGGTGGCACATTACCTTTCGCTATACACAATATCTCACCACTTCTCTCTCCTGTATTCCTTTCTCGAGTGTACAGAGGGGCTGTCAACAGTTTAGTGAAATATGTTTTGTTGCAAAAACAGATTTCATGTGGTTTTCCAAATTAAGCACTGCGTAGCTACATGAACAGCGTTGGAGAGCTCATGGCATACAGAGTTTGGGCGGAATGTCACCTGTTGTTCCTCAAACAGTGGTTGATACATGGAATTAAATAAGTGTTTGTATATTTGTTTCTCAGTTGCTCATATTAAGCAAAGCTCCGCTATAAAGTAGCCTACCAGACATCATTGAAAAACAGACCAGCGGGAAAGCGTGTGGCCTCCATTCACTATTCGTGCCCATTTAATAATGGGCCATTCTAAATCCAAACTAATTTGACATATTAGTAAAGACAAGATTAAATCGAGAATAGTCTGATGGTTGAAAAATTATCACTTTATGAGAGAACAGCTGCGCAGCCTGAGGCAAGGAACAGAGAGCAATAGCAATAGCCTATAGTCAAATCATGCAGCCCATATATGTTTTGATTTCTAAGGTTTGTATAATGAATGCACAACTAAAGTTGATAAAAACTCTAAATCTAGCATATAGGACCTGATCACTTTTACGCTCAACATAGCCACTTCATATGCGCACTCTCTCCTGAATGGGAAAAATGTCCTTTATATTTTATTCAGCTAAATTGAATTATATTAATGTTACTATAAAATCACGTGATATATACTGAACAAAAATATAAAGGCAACACGTAAAGTGTTGGTCCCATATTTCATTAGCTGAAATAAAAGAACCCAGAAATGTTTCATATGCACAAAAAGCTTATTTCTCACACATTTTGTACAGAAATTTGTTTACATCCCTGTTAGTGAGCATTTGTCCTTTGCCAAGATAATCCATCCATCTGACAGGTGTGGCAAACATCAAAATGCCACAGATGTCTCAGGTTTTGAGGGAGTGTACAATTGGCATGCTGACTGCAGGAATGTCCACCAAAGCTGTTGCCAGAGAATTGAATGTTCATTTATCTACCATAAGCTGCCTACAACATCGTTTTTGAGAATTTGGCAGTAAGACCAACCAACCTCACAACCGCAGACCATGTGTAACCATGCCAGCCCAGGACCTCCACATCCATCTTCTTCACCTGCAGGAACAGCCACCCAGACAGCTGATGAAACTGAGTATTTCTGCCTGCAATGCTCTTTTGTGGGGAAAAACAAATTCTGATTGGTTGGGCCTGGCTCCCAATTGGGTGGGCCTATGCCCTCCTAGGCCCCTGCCCAGTCATATGAAATCCATAGATAGGGACTCATGAATTTATTTCAATTGAATGATTTCCTTATAACTGTAACTGAGTAAAATCGTTTAAATTGTTCCATGTTGCGTTTATATTTTTGTTCAGAATAAAATAATGGCACAGGACTTATAAACATATATTGTCTGCTAAATGAACAAGCCTAAAGCCTATGGCATGGAGCATAGCCAGATAACATATAGTAGGCCAACTCATATTCTGTTCTTCGGGAATTAATTTTTTTATATCAAAATATTTCTTTACACCTAACTAAAATAAATAATGGATTTATTGTGATGGTGTATATTAAATGGATTTATTAGACTTAAAAAAAAAAGTAAATTGGTCCAATGGCGAGCATCAGCAGCTTGTATGCATGGAGGCGTTGACTGCCACAGCCCTAGCCATAACACCTATATTCAGCAGTGTGTATGCATGGAGGCGTTGACTGCCACAGCCCTAGCCATAACACCTATATTCAGCAGCTTGTATGCATGGAGGCGTTGACTGCCACAGCCCTAGCCATAACATCTATATTCAGCAGCAGACTATGATCGATAATGTAAAAAGCTGCACTGAAGTCTAACAAAACAGCTCCCACAATCTTCTTATTATCCTTTTCCGTTAGCCAATCATCTGGCATTTGTGTATGTGCCGTACATGTTGAGTGCCCTTCCCTATAAGTGTGCTGAAAGTCAGTTGTTAATCTGTTTACTGTGAAATAGCATGGTATCTGGTGAAAAACACATTTTTTCCAAATGTTCAGTAAGGGTTGGCAGCAGGGTGATTGGTCGGCTGTTTCAACCAGTAAAGGGTGCTTTGCTATTCTTGGGTAGCGGAATGACTTTTGCCTCCCTCCAGGCCAGAGGGCAGGCACTCTCATGTAGGCTTAGATTGAATAGATGGCAAATAGGAGTGGCAATATCGTCCTCTATCATCCTCAGTAATTTTCCATCCAAGATGTCAGTCCCAGGTGGTTGTCATTGTTGACAGAAAACATTATTTTTTAGCCTCTTCCACACTCACTTTATGGAATAAAAAATGACAATGCTTGTCTTTCCTAATCTGGTCAGTTATGCATGGATGTGTAGGTTTAGAGTTTGTTGTTGGCATGTCATGACAATGATTTTTGTGATTAATGAGCCATCTGACTCAAAGAAGGATGGGGCTGAGTTCCCCATTTTTCTCAAAATTGTATTGAAGGTGCGATCATCCTCGATCATCCTTTATATCAATTATCTTTGTTTCATAGTACGGCTTCTTCTTTTTCTTTAGTTTAGTCACATGATTTCTCAATTTGCAGTACGTTTGCCAATCGGCTGTGCAGCCAGACTTATTTGCCATTCCTTTTGCCACATCCCTCTCAACCATATGCTTTTTCAATTCCTCATCAATCCACAGGGATTTAACAGTTTTAACAGTCATTGTCTTAATGGGTGCTGCTTATTAGTAACTGGAATAAGCAATTTCATAAATGTGTCAAGTGCAGCGTCTGGTTTTTCCACATTACACACATAGGAATCACTACAAAACCTATTGCATGATCTCTTACACACTATACTAGGCCCAGCCTTTGGAACTTTGGTTTTCCTACATATGGCTAGTATATTATGATCACTACATCTGATGGATGTGGATACTGCTTTAGAGCACATTTCTGCAGCATTAGTAAACATGTGATCAATACATGTGGATGATTTATTTATCGTGCTGTTTGCAAATACCCTGGTAGGTTGACGTGTAGGGATGCTGCTGACCAGTCTATCAGTTCTGAAATGGAAGCAGTCCAAGGATGAAGGACCCTAACTTTGGGTTGGTCAACTCTCCAGTGAACCAGAGAGGAGATGAGAGATTTAAACTGAGAAAGGAGCACTAGAGAGAGGGTTCAGAGCTATTGGAGCAGAGTACAGTGCTGTGGATGGGGATGGGTCTTGGCAGGCAATTTACAGCCATTACTGTCGCTTACAGTCTGTGGGATTGTGATAGAACTCTTTTATTCTATGTGAAGGAGGCAATGTGCTGAAACTTCAGAACATTTTGTGTGTGTGTGTCTGTTAGTGAAAGTGCTTTCTACAGTAGATCTCTGAACCCATTAAGAGAAGGGAAATCGGTTTTCCCATAATCTAAGTATAACACCACTAATCATTTTTTTTTTACTGAATTAAAACCTTCTCATTTCAATAAAACATCTGGCCAGGAGTGTGGTTAAAAAACACACACATTCAGCTAACTTAAAAAATAATTACGCTAATTTGATTGAAATATGAGCTCTCAATTATTGATATAAACTAATCCTGGTACAAACGAGGGATGGAGAGAGAAGGATGGAGAGTGGGATGGGCAGAGGGATGGAGAAAGGTGGAGCGAGGGATGGAGAGAGGGGTGGAGAGAGGGGTGGAGAAAGGGATAGAGAGAGGGCTGGCAATAAGGATTGAGAGCGGGATAGAGAGGGGTGGAGAGAGGGATGGCGATAGGGATGGCGATAGGGTTGGAGTGTGGGATGGAGAGCGGGATGGAGAGAGCTGGACAGAGGGATGAGAGAGAGATGGAGAGAGGAGTGGAGAGACGGAGACAGGAGTGGAGAGACGGATGGAGAGAGATGGAGAGAGGGATGAGAGATAGATGGAGAGAGGGATGAGAGAGAGGGATGGAGAGAGGGATGAGAGAGGGGTGTAGAGAAAGGGACAGACAGAGGGCTGGCGATAGGGATGGAGAGCGGGATGGAGAGAGGGGTGGAGAGCGGTATGGTGATAGGGTTGGAGTGCGGGATGGAGAGTGGGATGGAGAGAGCTGGACAGACGGATGAGAGAGAGATTGAGAGAGGAGTGGAGAGAGGGATGGAGAGAGATGGAG
Source organism: Salvelinus alpinus (assembly GCF_045679555.1). Lineage (NCBI taxonomy): Eukaryota > Metazoa > Chordata > Actinopteri > Salmoniformes > Salmonidae > Salvelinus > Salvelinus alpinus. The sequence continues at coordinate 26,158,523 of NC_092099.1, forward strand.
AGAGGGATGAGCGATAGATGGAGAGAGGGATGAGAGAGAGATCGATAGAGGGCTGAGTGAGAGGAATGGAGAGAGCGATGGATAGAGGGGTGGAGAGAGGGATGAGAGAGATGGAGAACGGGATGGAGAGAGGGATGGCGAGAGGGATTTGAGAGTGGGATGAGAGAGACGGAGAACGGGATGGAGAGAGGGATTTGAGAGAGATGGAGAGAGGGATGAGAGAGGGATAGAGAGAGGGATGGAGAGATTGGAGAGAGGGATGGAGAAAGAGATGGAGAGAGGGATAAAGAGAAGGATGAGAGAGAGATGAGAGGGATGTGAGAGAGAGATGAGAGAGGGATGGAGAGAGGATTGGAGAGAAAGATGGAGAGAGAAATGGAGAGAGGGATGAGAGAGAGATGGAGAGAGAGATATACAGAGGGATGGAGAGAAGGATAGAGAGATGGCAAGAGGGATGGAGAGGGATTTGAGAGAGATGGAGAGAGGGATGAGAGAGAGGGATGAGGGAGGGATGAGAATGGAGAGAATGATGGAGAGCGGGATGAGAGAGAGATGAGAGAGGAGTGGAGAGAAAGATGGAGATGGAGAGAGGGATGAGAGAGAGATGAAGAGAGGGAGATGGAGAGAGGGATGGAGAGAGATGGAGAGATGGATGAGAGAGATCTAGAGTGGGATGAGAGAGGGGAAAGAGGGATGGAGAGAGATGGAGAGAGGGGTGAGAGAGACGAAGAGAGGGGTGGAGAGAAAGATGGAGAGAGGGATAGACAGAGGGATGGAGAGAAAAATGGAGAGAGATGGAGAGAAGGGTGGAGAGAGATTGACAGAGGGGTGGAGAGAGAGATTGAGAGAAGGGTGGACAGAGGGATAGAGAGAGGGATAGAGTTGGAGAGAGATGGAGAGAGAGATGGAGATAGGGATGAACTGAATTTATAATGAGGGAAGATAAGGGTACTTTCAGGAGAGGTTCACCCCTTTGCAAAGGGACTGTCATTCACCCCTGAGTTTCCACCCTACCATCACTGTAACAGCTAGGTAATTAGCTTTAAATAGGAGATAACAGACAGACAGAGTTGGAGAGAGGCACTCTACTTGGTGGTAGTTAGAGAGTGTGTTGGGATGTGTGTGTTATTGAGAGATGAGTGCAGAGGGCAGCTTCAATAGCATGGTTAGGAAAGAGAATTGTACACATTGTTGTTTGCTGCTACGATTGGTCAGAAACGTTTATTTTATTTTTATTTAACTAGGCAAAACACACATCACGACAATAGCAAACTGTTGCTATTTGAAAAAAGAGACTCCCTCCACCTACCCAAGGATGTCAGAGTACAAAAAGGATCAAAACGTAACCTTGCATAATACCCTAGATGAGGTCACACCGCAAAAAAAGTGATACAAAAATTGTCACAAGAAACTATCTCCCTGGTATACACAAAATACCCGAGCCCTGAAGCAAGCTTCCAGAAAACTGTAAAGGAAAAGTCTTCTAACTAGCTTGAAAAGACCGTGCAATATCGAAAAGCCCTCACTACAATTCCAACCTGATCGAGGAGAATAAAAACAATCCAACATTTATTTTTGATACTGTAGCAAAGGCAATTAAAACCCAGCATTACACAAGTGAGGATGGCATTCACTTCAGCGGTGATGAATTAATGAACTTCTTTGATGAAAAGATCACGATCATTAGAAAACAAATTACGAACTCCTCTTTGAATATGTGTACTTCTCCAAAACTCAGTTGTCCTGAGTTTGCACAGCACTGTCAGGACCTCAGATCAATGGAGACACTACATTTTTTTTTAAATCCTGTATCTCTCGACACATTCACAAAAATAGTCATGGCCTCTAAACTTTCCAGCTGTGCACTGGACCTGTGCATTGGACTATTCCAACTAAACTACTGAAAGAGCCACTTCCTGTGCTTGGCCCTCCTACGTTGAACATAATAAATGTCTCCCTATCCTTCGGATGTGTGCCAAACTCACCAAAAGGGGCATTAATAAAGCCTCTCCTGAAAAAGCCAAACCTATACCCCCCCCCCCCAAAAGAAAAAAAACAACAACTATTGGCTTATACTGACTCCCCCTTTCCTCGCAATATTTTTTGATTGGCCTGACTGAATCATGGCTTAAGCCTGATGAATTTACTGTGTTAAATGTGGCCTCACCTCCTGGTTACACTAGTGACCATATCCCCCATGCATCCCGCAAAGGCGGAGGTGTTGCTAACATTTACGATAGCAAATTTCAATTGACAAAAAAAAAACGACGTTTTCGTCTTTTGAGCTTCTAGTCATGAAATCTATGCAGCCTACTCAATCACTTTTTATAGCTACTGTTTACAGGCCTCCTGGGCCATATACAGCGTTCCTCACTGAGTTCCCTGAATTCCTATTGGATCTAGTCATAGCAGAAAATATTAAAATTTTTGGTATAAATAAGAACAATCCGAAATTTATTTTTGATACTGTCGCAAAGCTAACTAAAAAGCAGCATTCGCCAAGAGAGGATGGCTTTCACTTCAGCAGTGATAAATTCATGAACTTCTTTGAGGAAAAGATCATGATCATTAGAAAGCAAATTACGGACTCCTCTTTAAATGTGCGTATTCCTCCAAAGCTCAGTTGTCCTGAGTCTGCACAACTCTGCCAGGACCTAGGATCAAAGGAGACACTCAAGTGTTTTAGTACTATATCTCTTGACACAATGTTGAAAATAATCATGGCCTCTAAACCTTCAAGCTGCATACTGGACCCTATTCCAACTAAACTACTGAAAGAGCTGCTTCCTGTGCTTGGTCCTCCTATGTTGAACATAATAAACGGCTCTCTATCCACCGGATGTGTACCAAACTCACTAAAAGTGGCAGTAATAAAGCATCTCTTGAAAAAGCCAAACCTTGACCCAGAAAATAAAAAAAACTATCGGCCTATATCGAATCTTCCATTCCTCTCTAAAATTTTAGAAAAAGCTGTTGAGCAGCAACTCACTGCCGTCCTGAAGACAAACAATGTATACGAAATGCTTCAGTCTGGTTTTAGACCCCATCATAGCACTGAGACTGCACTTGTGAAGGTGGTAAATTATCTTTTAATGGCGTCAGACCGAGGCTCTGCATCTGTCCTCGTGCTCCTAGACCTTAGTGCTGCTTTTGATACCATCGATCACCACATTCTTTTGGAGAGATTGGAAACCCAAATTGGTCTACACGGACAAGTTCTGGCCTGGTTTAGATCTTATCTGTCGGAAAAATATCAATTTGTCTCTGAATGGTTTGTCCTCTGACAAATCAACTGTACATTTCGGTGTTCCTCAAGGTTCCGCTTTAGGACCACTATTGTTATATTATATATTATATATAACTATATATTTTACCTCTTGGGGATGTCATTCGAAAACATAATGTTAACTTTCACTGCTATGCGGATGACACACAGCTGTACATTTCAATGAAACATGGTGAAGCCCCAAAATTGCCCTCGCTAGAAACCTGTGTTTCAGACATAAGGAAGTGGATAGCTGCAAACTTTCTACTTTTAAACTCGGACAAAACAGAGATGCTTGTTCTAGGTCCCAAGAAACAAAGAGATCTTCTGTTGAATCTGACAATTAATCTTGATGGTTGTACAGTCGTCTGAAATAAAACTGTGAAGGACCTCGCGTTACTCTGGACCCTGATCTCTCTTTTGACGAATATATCAAGACTGTTTCAAGGACAGCTTTTTTCCATCTACGTAACATTGCAAAAATCTGAAACTTTCTGTCCAAAAATTATGCAGTAAAATTAATCCATGCTTTTGTTACTTCTAGGTTAGACTACTGCAATGCTCTCCTTTCTGGCTACCCGGATAAAGCACTAAATAAACTTCAGTTAGTGCTAAATACGGCTGCTAGAATCCTGGTCCTACTTCCGGCGCCGAAAAGAGATGGCCGCCTCGCTTCGCGTTCCTTGGAAAATATGCAGTATTTTGTTTTTTTATGTGTTATTTCTTACATCGGTACCCCAGGTAATCTTAGGTTTCATTACATACAGTCGGGAGGAACTACTGAATATACGATTAACGTCAACTCATCATCGTTCCTACCAGGAATATGACTTTCCCGAAACGGATCCAGTGTTTTGCCTTCCACCCAATACAATGGATCTGATCCCAGCCGGCGACCCTGTGCGACGCCGTAAAAGGGGCAAACGAGGCGGTCTCGTGGTCAGGCTTCGGAGACGGGCACATCGCGCTCCACTCCCTAGCATACTACTCGCCAATGTCCAGTCTCTTGACAATAAGGTTGATGAAATCCGAGCACGGGTAGCATTCCAGAGAGACATCAGGGATTGCAACGTGCTCTGCTTCACGGAAACATGGCTAACTCAAGAGACGCTAACGGAGTCGGTGCAGCCAGCTGGTTTCTTCATGCATCGCGCCGACAGAAACAAACATCTTTCTGGTAAGAAGAGGGGCGGGGGGGTATGCCTTATGATTAACGAGACGTGGTGTGATCATCATAACAACACACAGGAACTCAAGTCATTCTGTTCACCTGATCTAGAACTCCTCACAATCAAATGTCGACCGCATTATCTACCAAGGGAATTCTCTTCAATCATAATCACAGCCGTATATATTCCCCCCCAAGCAGACACATCGATGACCCTGAACGAACTTTATCTGACTCTTTGTAAACTGGAAACCACACACCCTGAGGCTGCATTCATCGTAGCTGGGGATTTTAACAAGGCTAATCTAAAAACAAAACTCCCTAAATTCTATCAGCATATCGATTGTGCTACCAGGGCTGGAAAAACCCTAGATCATTGTTATACTAATTTCCGCGACGCATATAAGGCCCTCCCCCGCCCCCCTTTCGGAAAAGCTGACCACGACTCCATTTTGTTGATTCCAGCCTACAAACAGAAACTCAAACAACAAGCTCCCGCGCTCAGGTCTGTTCAACGCTGGTCCGACCAATCTGAATCCACGCTTCAAGACTGCTTCGATCACGCGGATTGGAATATGTTCCGCATTGCGTCCAACAACAATATTGACGAATATGCTGATTCGGTGAGCGAGTTCATTAGGAAGTGCATTGACGATGTCGTACCCACAGCAACGATTAAAACATTCCCAAACCAGAAACCGTGGATTGACGGCAGCATTCGCGTGAAACTGAAAGCGCGAACCACTGCTTTTAACCAGGGCAAGGTGACCGGAAGCATGACCGAATACAAACAGTGTAGCTATTCTCTCCGCAAGGCAATCAAACAGGCTAAGTCCCAGTACAGAGACAAAATCGAGTCGCAATTCAACAGCTCAGACACAAGAGGTATGTGGCAGGGTCTACAGTCAATCACGGATTACAAAAAGAAAACCAGCCCCGTCGCGGACCAGGATGTCTTGCTCCCAGACAGGCTAAACAACTTTTTTGCCCGCTTTGAGGACAATACAGTGCCACTGACACGGCCCCCTACCAAAACCTGCGGGCTCTCCTTCACTGCAGCCGAGGTGAGTAAAACATTTAAACGTGTTAACCCTCGCAAGGCTGCAGGCCCAGACGGCATTCCCAGCCGCGTCCTCAGAGCATGCGCAGACCAGCTGGCTGGTGTGTTTACGGACATATTCAATCAATCCTTATCCCAGTCTGCTGTTCCCACATGCTTCAAGAGGGCCACCATTGTTCCTGTTCCCAAGAAAGCTAAGGTAACTGAGCTAAACGACTACCGCCCCGTAGCACTCACTTCCGTCATCATGAAGTGCTTTGAGAGACTAGTCAAGGACCATATCACCTCCACCCTACCGGACACCCTAGACCCACTCCAATTTGCTTACCGACCCAATAGGTCCACAGACGACGCAATCGCAACCACACTGCACACTGCCCTAACCCATCTGGACAAGAGGAATACCCATGTGAGAATGCTGTTCATCGATTACAGCTCAGCATTTAACACCATAGTACCCTCCAAACTCGTCATCAAGCTCGAGACCCTGGGTCTCGACCCCGCCCTGTGCAACTGGGTCCTGGACTTCCTGACGGGCCGCCCCCAGGTGGTGAGGGTAGGTAACAACATCTCCACCCCGCTGATCCTCAACACTGGGGCCCCACAAGGGTGCGTTCTGAGCCCTCTCCTGTACTCCCTGTTCACCCACGACTGCGTGGCCATGCACGCCTCCAACTCAATCATCAAGTTTGCGGATGACACTACAGTGGTAGGCTTGATTACCAACAACGACGAGACGGCCTACAGGGAGGAGGTGAGGGCCCTCGGAGTGTGGTGTCAGGAAAATAACCTCACACTCAACGTCAACAAAACAAAGGAGATGATTGTGGACTTCAGGAAACAGCAGAGGGAGCACCCCCCTATCCACATCGACGGGTCAGTAGTGGAGAAGGTGGAAAGTTTTAAGTTCCTCGGTGTACACATCACGGACAAACTGAATTGGTCCACCCACACAGACAGCGTTGTGAAGAAGGCGCAGCAGCGCCTCTTCAACCTCAGGAGGCTGAAGAAATTTGGCTTGTCACCAAAAGCACTCACAAACTTCTACAGATGCACAATCGAGAGCATCCTGTCGGGCTGTATCACCGCCTGGTACGGCAACTGCTCCGCCCACAACCGTAAGGCTCTCCAGAGGGTAGTGAGGTCTGCAGAACGCATCACCGGGGGCAAACTACCTGCCCTCCAGGACACCTACACCACCCGATGTCACAGGAAGGCCATAAAGATCATCAAGGACAACAACCACCCAAGCCACTGCCTGTTCACCCCGCTATCATCCAGAAGGCGAGGTCAGTACAGGTGCATCAAAGCAGGGACCGAGAGACTGAAAAACAGCTTCTATCTCAAGGCCATCAGACTGTTAAACAGCCACCACTAACATTTAGCGGCCGCTGCCAACATACTGACTCAACTCCAGCCACTTTAAAAATGGGAATTGATGGAAATTATGTAAAAATGTACCACTAGCCACTTTAAACAATGCCACTTAATATAATGTTTACATACCCTACATTACCCATCTCATATGTATATACTGTACTCTATATCATCTACTGCATCTTGCCATCTTTATGTAATACATGTACCACTAGCCACTTTAAACTATGCCACTTTATGTATGTAAAAAATGTATCACTAGCCACTTTAACCAATGCTACTTTATATAATGTTTACATACCCTACAGTACTCATCTCATATGTATATACCGTACTCTATACCATCTACTGCATCTTGCCATGCCGTTCTGTACCACCACTCATTCATATATCTTTATGTACATATTCTTTATCCCTTTACACTTGTGTGTGTGTATAAGGTAGTAGTTGTGGAATTGTTAGGTTAGATTACTTGTTGGTTATTACTGCATTGTCGGAACTAGAAGCACAAGCATTTCGCTACACTCGCATTAACATCTGCTAACCATGTGTATGTGACTAATAAAATTTGATTTGATTTGATTTGATTTGACTAGAACCCCCAAAAATTGATCATATTACTCCAGTGCTAGCCTCCCTACACTGGCTTTCTGTTAAGGCAAGGGCTGATTTCAAGGTTTTACTGCTAACCTACAAAGCATTACATGGGCTTGCTCCTACCTATCTTTCCGATTTGGTCCTGCCGTACATACCTACACGTACTCTATGGTCACAAGACGCAGGCCTCCTAATTGTCCCTAGAATTTCTAAGCAAACAGCTGGAGGCAGGGCTTTCTCCTATAGAGCTCAATTTTTATGGAATGGTCTGCCTACCCATGTGAGAGATGCAGACTCTGTCTCAACCTTTAAGTCTTTACTGAAGACTCATCTTTTCAGTAGGTCATATGATTGAGTGTAGTCTGGCCCAGGAGTGTGAAGGTGAACGGAAAGGCTCTGGAGCAACGAACCGCCCTTGCTGTCTCTGCCTGGCCGGTTCCCCTCTCTCCACTAGGATTCTCTGCCTCTAACCCTATTACAAAGGCTGAGTCACTGGCTTACTGGTGCTCTTCCATGCCGTCCCTAGGAGGTGTGCGTCACTTGAGTGGGTTGAGTCGCTGACGTGGTCTTCCTGTCTGGGTTGGCGCCCCCCCTTGGGTTGTGCCGTGGCGGAGATCTTTGTGGGCTATACTCGGCCTTGTCTCAGGATGGTAAGTTGAAGATATCCCTCTAGTGGTGTGGGGGCTGTGCTATGGCAAAGTGGGTAGGGTTATATCCTGCCTGTTTGGCCCTGTCCGGGGGTATCATAGGATGGGGCCACAGTGTCTCCTGACCCCTCCTGTCTCAGCCTCCAGTATTTATGCTGCAGTAGTTTATGTGTCGGGGGGCTAGGGTCAGTCTGTTATATCTGGAGTATTTCTCCTGTCTTATCCGGTGTCCTTTGTGAATTTAAGTATGCTGTCTCTAATTCTCTCTTTCTCTCTTTCTTTCTTTCTTTCTCTCTCTCGGAGGATCTGAGCCCTAGGACCATGCCTCAGGACTACCTGGCATGATGACTCCTTGCTGTCCCCAGTCCACCTGGCCGTGCTGCTGCTCCAGTTTCAACTGTTCTGCCTGCGGCTATGGAACCCTGAACTGTTCACCGGACGTGCTACCTGTCCCAGACCTGCTGTTTTAAACTCTCTAGAGACAGCAGGAGCGGTAGAGATACTCTCAATGATCGGCTATGAAAAGCCAACTGACATTTACTCCTGAGGTGCTGACTTGTTGCACCCTCGACAACTACTGTGATTATTATTATTTGACCATGCTGGTCATTTATGAACATTTGAACATCTTGGCCATGTTCTGTTATAATCTCCACCCGGCACAGCCAGAAGAGGACTGGCCACCCCTCATAGCCTGGTCCCTCTCTAGGTTTCTTCCTAGATTTTGGCCTTTCTAGGGAGTTTTTCCTAGCCACCGTGCTTCAACACCTGCATTGCTTGCTGTTTGGGGTTTTAGGCTGGGTTTCTGTACAGCACTTTGATATATCAGCTGATGTAAGAAGGGCTATTTAAATAAATGTTATTTTATTTTGATAAAGCTGTTGTTCAGCAACTTACTGCCTTCCTGAAGACAAATAACGTTTACGAAACGCTCCAGTCTGGTTTTAGACCCCATCATAGTACTGAGACCGCCCTTGTGAAGGTGGTAAATTACCTGTATTACCTTTAAACCCTAACTGGTCTATGAGGACAAGTTCTTATCTGTCGGAAAAATATCAGTTTGTCTCTGTGGATGGTTTGTCATCTGACAAATCAATGGTACGCTTCGGTGGTCCTCAAGATTCTGTTCTAGGACCACTATTGTTTTCACTTTATATTCTACCTCTTGTAGATGTCATTCGGAAACACAATGTCAACTTTCACTGCTATGCAGACGACACACAGCTGTACATTTGGATGAAAGCCTCTGTTTCAGACATAAGGAGGTGGATGGAGGCAAATTTTTCACTTTTACTTGTCTGCTGACAATGAATCTTGATTGTTCTCAACCTTTAAGTCTTTACTGAAGACACTTCTCTTCACTAGGTCCTATGATTGAGTGTAGTCTGGCCCAGGGGTGTGAAGGTGAACGGCAAGGCACTGGAGTGACGAACCACCCTTGGTGTCTCTGCCTAGCTGGCTCCCCTCTCTTCACTGGGATTCTCTGCCTCTTACCCTATTTCAGGGGCTGAGTCACTGGCTTCCTCGCGCACTCCGATGCCTTCCTTAGGAGGGTGCATCACGTTGTGCCAGGCTTTTTTCGCTATACTCGACCTGAGTCACTGAAGTGATCTTCCTTCCTGTTCTCCGGCTCGTGCAGTGGGGGAGATCTTTGTGGGATATACTCGGCCGTGTCTCATAGTAGTAAGTTAGGGGTTTGTTGATATCCTTTTGGTGGTGTTGGGGCTGTGCTTTGGTAAAGTGGGTGGGGTTATATACTGCCTGGTTGGCCCGGTCTAGGGCTAACTTTGGATGGGGCCACAGTGTCCCCTGACACCCCACCTGGCTCAGTCTCCAGTATCTGTGCTGCAATAGTCTATGTGCCGGGGGCTAGGATCTGTGTCCTATCTGGCGTAATACGCCTGTTTTATCTGATGTCCTGTGTGATATTAGGTATGCTACCTCTAATTCTCCCATCTCTCTCTCTCCCCTCCTGGAGGACCTGAGCCGTAGGACTACAGTGGTTCCTCCTTTAAAAGTTGCGCCATACTGCGGCACACCTTGCGTGCTGCTGCAGCATTCTGTGGCAAGTCATTTCATTCTCTGGCATTTGTTCTGTCACTGCAATTTATTGCTAGTTTGACCACCAGAGGGCATCTTTGAGAAGCATTTGATAGAATATTGGCATTACCAGAGAATTTAAAACCTTTTTTGTAATAACATAGTATATGGGATTGATTTTAAGAAATTTGGCTTAATTAATTAGATTAATATTATGGTGTTTCTATTCAGAGAAAAACGAAAAACGAAACCCTAAGGGTTTCTATGGCGCTGTACAACGTGACAGTCAGGTGTAGGCTACAGCAAGAGGATCGGAGGATTCTAAATTGTTTGCCTTCATCAGACAACTTTGTTCCAATATTTCTGTAAATCAGTGATATGTATTCCCATTGTAATTCGTTATGGATCCATAACTAAATTAACATCTGTATTTTGAAAGAGTATTTTTTATAATTATTTTATTAACGAAATGTGTTTATTTGTTTATTAGGCTACTGTACAGTCTACAATACATACTGTAGTAAACATGGGAAAGTGCCTAATTCCTTACATAAAGGAGAGCAGGCCATGTCTGTACTACAGAATGCGGGGCAAGTGGGAGACCGGGGTTTAAATCTCCATTGGGGAGGAAGGAGTAGGCTGTCCGTGTCAATAAGAATTTGTTCTTAATGGATTCCATATGTGTTATTTCATAGTTGTGATGTTTTTGAGTGGCTCTAGCCACGTTAATAATGGAAAAATGTATGTAAAAAATGTATCACTAGCCACTTTAACCAATGCTACTTTATATAATGTTTACATACCCTACATTACTCATCTCATATGTATATACTGTACTCTATACCATCTACTGCATCTTGCCTATGCCGTTCGGCCATCACTCATTCATATATTTGTATGTACATATTCTTATTCATTCCTTTACACTTGTGTGTATAAGGTAGTTGTTGTGAAATTGTTAGGTTAGATTACTTGTTAGATATTACTGCATGGTCGGAATTAGAAGCACAAGCATTTCGCTACACTCGCATTAACATCTGCTAACCATGTGTATGTGACAAATAAAATTTGATTTGAAATTTGATTTGATTCACTATTATTCTACAATGTAGAAAATAGTAAAACATTTAGAAAAATCCTGGAACGAGTAGGTGTGTCCAAACTTCCGACTGATACTTGCTTAATTAATTGGAGGACTCTAAATTTTTTGCCTTCATTAGACATTACTCAACACTAGTGAGACTCATTTTGCCTATCATTTTGCCTATCACGTCATTTTTTCAATGACGTGACTCTCCGTCAATAATTACATTTAGAGGATTGGAGGACTCTAAATTAATATCGAAGGGGCATTTTCAGTTAGATATTCTCACAGATCCTAAGGCGCTTTTATATAATTCTAAATTAATTAATAATAATAATCCCTTTGTTTAAAAAGTAACGATATTTTGGAGATTTCATTTTCAATTAACCTAGAGTGAATGAGAAAAAGGCAAAAAGCAGACATCACTTGCTTATATTCAGTCAACACATATCTCAAGAATATCATTGTATATTTGAACAAGTAATTCGTTATGGATCGATAACTAAATAAATATCATAATTTTGAAATAGTATTTTTATCATTATTTTATTAACGAAACATAGCATACAGTACATTCTGTAGTAATGGGAAAGTGCCTAATTCCTTACATAAGGGAGTGTAGGTCATGTCCAGACTTTCTCTGTGACCTCAAGTACTCATTAACTCTGTCTTTAATGCTTTTTCGGGTTGCATCAGTCATGGACGGAAACTTCTGAGACACACTATTAATGATGAACACCCGGAGGTTCACTGGTAAGCTACATTTGCCTCGGGATCCATCCCAGTTTGTATTCTGTGCCCACTCGTGGTATCTCTCTTCGGTTACACATCTCCACCTGACTCTCCGCCAATGAGGAGTGACTCTCCGACAATACCACCTGGCTCTGGACCAATGTATCAGCTGTCGCCCATCTCTCTGCCCTCAGATCATGTTTCTCTTTCTGATGGTCTGCCTTCAATGACTCGATCTCGGTCTTCAAAGTTTGAATCTCACCCATGAGCACCTTCATCAGATGAGCAGAATGGTACCGCCCTGAGCCCCCATCAATTACAATGGCCTATGATAGAAACGGTAGATCAATTAAGAATTAAAAGTGACTCCAACACACAAATGCTGCGTACACATTTTAAGAATCTAGCTTAACTAACCACTTTCTTGGCAACCATGCGTTATTTCGGTGCGGCCCGTTGTCCAGCCCTTTGCCCACTGATCTCCACGGATGGTTGTCAGCATGGTTGTAAGCTCTGCAAAAACACATTCACGTTTTTAGTACGCAATTATCGATTGTATTATACAGTATGCCTACACATTGATAGGCTATATACCTTCTCTTTTTTTATATATAAAATGCTCTGAAACCAAAATACCTTTAGTTTTTGTGATCCTCTCAGCTCCGGCTCTTTTTCAAGTCCTCTGGTGGTTACAGTTCTAACCCTGGAACGGGTAGCACCATAGAAAGAAGCTGGTGGTTACAGTCCTAACCCTGGAACGGGTAGCACCATAGAAAGAAGCTGGCTTGATGCAAACAATGCCGATTTTGTCTGTTCTCTTTGGTCGCAATTAGATTTGTTTTGTTAACATCTCGTTTTTGAAAGGTAACTGTGTTAAGGGTGGAGTTTTGGGCGGGATGAGGAAAGGCGTGACTTTCAGGTTACAATAGGCTATAAGTAAACAGAAGATTTCCGATTGTCCTCACTTCGATTATACTGTAGCACCATGACCAGGATCTCTATTCGTTTAAGTGAGCAGATTAGGGCTTTCAGGAGGAATTTGAAAATTTACTGAAAACATTATGAAAATACTGGTAGACTTGGGGATTTTGGTCACGGACAGTGCTATTCGCAAACACTCATCAGATGCCTGTTTTATGCCAAAAGCCCAGGAAAATGAACAGGTACAGTAGGCTGCGATACTTTAACGTAGGCCTAATAATGCTATAAATAATGCTTAAATAAATCAACTGCTGGTCTTTACCGTAAGCTGCACATTTTCACATAAAAAAAATGATCAGAACATTAACCGTGTGTGTTCGCTTGTTTTGTACTGTTCTGTAGTTTCGACCCAATGATTCGTCTGACAAACAAAGAACTTTGCGTCCTGCAGGACCAGGCATGGATCAAAGCTGCCAATTCAATAATGTCATCTTCACAGACGAATCAACCGTGGCCCTTTAGCAATTTGCTCAAAGATAAGCTGGTCAAGGCCATCAAGATGTTTTGGCTAGAGAAATTGACAATACAACAATGCAACAAATACATTGATCATCTCAGCAAGGTTTTACCTGTGGTAAAAAGATGTTGCTGAATAAATACGGTACTGCTGACACTTTAGAGTACTTAAGCATTGAATACATTGCAAGTTGGGGGATTTTTCTCAACAGCAACCGGGTTATAACAAGTCTATTGTCCTGCTAATAGGAAACATTTGCATGATGGGCTACACCTGCTACAGTTGTGAAAAACAAGTGTTTGAAAACCTGTTTTCAAAATGCCTCCAGTTGTCCATCACTACTGTAAATAAAAACACAACATCTTGTTATAATCTTGCTTACATAATTTGTATCTACCTTTCCAATTACTTTTAGAGTTTGGGATTTACAAATGTGCACTTTTAATTATTAGTTACATTGTTTAGATCGAACGTGCAGACTTTTTTTCTTTAAATTATTGTTTTCTGTAGAGTGCTACATTTTTGACCAGTTGCAATTGTAAGTAGGCCTAATAAAGCCTCATAGCCTACCTAAGTGAGTTAAGTTATTTTATATAGGTCTAAGCTCCGAAGAAATAGACTCCAATTAAGCCCTCTTGTTTGTAAAGTCAAATTAAAATGAAGATTATTGTTGAAATGAATTGCTCGACTCGTGTAGGTTTTCTCCATCTGTTGCTGTGCAACACTTGCATAACAAGGTAGCTATATTTTCAGCACCAGCCTACCCTGGCCAATGAAGGCCTACCCTGGCCAAACCCACTGGGCCAATTGTGCGCCGCCCTTTGGCACTCCCAATCATCGTTGCATGTTATACAGCCTGAATTCTAACCATATATGTATATATTTTTTTTTTCTTCAGAACATTAACCGTGTGTAGATATGTTTGTAGGTAGATGTGGAAAGATAGATACAAATGATTTGTTGCAAGTTGGGGAGGGGGGGATTCAGCTATTAGACAATTCTTTAGTAAAGGTTGAATAGTCTATTGTTCAGCTAATAGACCATCCTGCTTGTGAAAAACTAATAATAATACTTTTTCCCCTTTCCACACGTTAAAGGTTCCAATTGATAAAGTGTTTTTGCCACAATCGGCCCCAACCCCAATTAATGCATTTGGGCGCAGCCGATAGCGTGCTGGACTTCGGGCTAGAATGTTGAGGGTTCGAAACCTGCTCCCTGCTTGTTTCATTACATTATTATTCAGGTCTCAGAGCAAATAGCCTGGATTGTTACTCCCATCTCGTTCCTCGCTCTCTTTCACGCGTCATTCAGCAAGCTTGTGGGCATGCTGGCAGGATGTACTGTTTTTTATTCTGTAGATATGAAATACTAAATCATGTTTCTACTCTATTGCATAGTTACAATGTGTAATCATTGATGTCCCAGGAGCAGGAGTGGTAAACACTGTTGAAGCGTATAATTGTAATACATACATGCAGACACAGCATCATTCACAGAATGGAGTTTGATACACCAGGTATTGTAAATGACAGAAAAAAAACTAGCAAGATAATGATTTTCGTAAATTAACTTTATGACAAAAAATATGCACAATCGTTTGTCTCTACATTAACTAACATATTCCTCTCAATTTTTTTTTTGTTGCTTGACTCGTTATGACATTATAACTACTTACAGTTGAAGTCGGAAGTTTACATACACTTAGGTTGGAGTCATTAAAACTCGTTTTTCAACCACTGCACAAATTTCTTGATAACAAACTATAGTTTTGGCAAGTCGATTAGGACATCTACTTTGTGCATGATATAAGTACATTTTCCAACAATTGTACAGCTACCCGGTTTCTTCATGCATCGCGCTGACAGAAACAAACATCTCTCTGGTAAGAAGGGCGGGGGTGTATGCCTTATGATTAACGACTCATGGTGTACTCACAACAACATAAGGGAACTTAAGTCCTTTTGTTCACCTGACCTAGAATTCCTTACAATCAAATGCCGACCGCATTATCTTCCAAGAGAATTCTCTTCGATTATAGTCACAGCCGTGTATATCCCCCCCAAGCAGATACCTCGACGGCCCTGAAAGAACTTCACTGGACTCTATGTAAACTGGAAACCATACATCCTGAGGCTGCATTTATTGTAGCTGGGGATTTTAACAAAGCTAACCTAAGAACGAGGCTTCCTAAAATTCTATCAGCATATCGAATGCGCAACATGGGCTGCTAGTATTCTGGATCATTGCTACTCTAACTTCCGCAATGCATACAAAGCCCTCCCCCGCCCTGCATTCGGCAAATCTGACCATGATTCCATTTTGTTGCTCCCAGCCTATAGACAGAAACTCAAACAGGAAACACCCATGCTCAGGTTTGTCCAACGCTGATCTGACCAATTGGTGGACTGGGATATGTTCCGAATAGCCTCAGACAACAAGATTGATGTATACGCTGATTCGGTGAGTGAGTTTATTAGCAAGTGCATCGGAGATGTCGTACCCACTGTGACTATTAAAAGATTTCCTAACCAGAAACTGTAGATTGATGGCAGCATTCGAGCAAAACTGAAAGCACGAACCACAGCTTTTAATCATGGCAAGGCAACTGGAAACATGACCGAATACAAACAGTGCAGCTATTCCCTCTGCAAGGCAATCAAACAAGCAAAGCATCAGTATAGAGAAAAAGTAGAGATGCAATTCAACGGCTAAAACACGAGACGTATGTGGCAGGGTCTACAGTCAATCATGGATTACAAAAAGAAAACCAGCCCCGTTGCGGACATCGACGCCTTGCTCCCAGACAAATTAAACAACTTCTTTGCTCGCTTTGAGGACAATACAGTGCCACTGACACGGCCCGCTACCAAAGCCTGTGTGCTCTACTACTCCGTGGCCAACGTGAGTAAAACATTTAAACGTGTTAACCCTCGTAAGGCTGCTGGCACAGACAGCATCCCTACCCACATCCCCAGAGCATGTGCAGACCAGCTGGCTGGTGTGTTTACAGACATATTCAATCAATCCATATCCCAGTCTGTTGTTCCCACATGCTTCAAGATGGCCACCATTGTTCCTGTTCCCAAGAAAGCTAAGGTAACTGAACTAAATGACTATCGCCCCATTGCACTCACTACTGTCATCATGAAGTGCTTTGAGAGACTAGTCAAGGATCATATCACCTCCACCCTACCTGACACCCTAGACCCACTCCAATTTGCTTACTTCCCTAATAGGTCCACAGACGATGCAATCGCCATTGCAGTGCACACTGCCCTAACCCATCTGGACAAGAGGAATACCTATATAAGCATGCTGTTCATTGACTACAGCTCAGCATTCAACACCATAGTACCCTCCAAACTCGTCATTAAGCTCGAGACCCTGCGTTTCGACCCCGCCCTGTGCAACTGGGTCCTGGACTTTCTGACAGGCCGCCCCCAGGTGGTGAAGGTAGGAAACAACATCTCCACCCCGCTGATCCTCAACACTGGGGCCCCACAAGGGTGTGTTCTCAGCCCTCTCCTGTACTCCCTGTTCACCCATGACTGCGTGGCAATGCACACTTCCAACTCAATCATCAAGTTTGCAGACGACACAACAGTAGTAGGCTTGATTACCAACAATGACGAGGCAGCCTACATGGAGTAGGTGAGGGCACTCGGAGTGGTGTCAGGAAATCAACTTCTCACTCAACGTAAACAAAACAATGGAGATGATCGTGGACTTCAGGAAACAAAGTTAAGTTCCTCAGCGTACACATCACGAACAAACTGAAATGTTCCACCCACACAGACAGCATAGCATGGTGGCTGAAGAAATTTGGCTTGTCACCTAAAATACTCACAAACTTTTACAGATACACAATTGAGAGCATCCTGTCGGGCTGTATCACCGCCTGGTACGCCCAACTGCACCGCCCTCAACCGCAAGGCTCTCCAGAGGGTAGTGTGGTCTGCACAACGCATCACCGGGGGAAAACTACCTGCCCTCCAGGACACCTACAGCAACCGATGTCACAGGAAGGCCAAAAAGATCATCAAGGACACCCGAGCCACTGCCTGTTCACCCCGCTATCATCCAGAAGGCAAGGTCAGTACAGGTGCATCAAAGCTGGGACCGAGAGACTGAAAAACAGCTTCTATCTCAAGGCCATCAGACTGTTATTAAACAGCCATCACTAATATAGGGAGGCTGTTAACATACAGACTCAAATCTCTGGCCACTTTAATAAATGGACTTAATAAACCTTAAACCTTAAATAACGCCACTTTAATAATGTTTACATAGCCTACATTACTCATCTCATATGTATATACTGTTCTTTACCATCTACTGCATCTTGCCTATGCCTATCATTAGTCACTTTAAATAATGCTACTTTAATAATGTTTACATATCCTACATCACTCATCTGGTATGTATATACTGCTCTATACCATCTACTGCATCTTGCCTATGCTGCACGGCCATCGCTCATCCATATATTTATATGTACATATTCTTATTCATCCCTTACATTTGTGTGTATAAGGAAGTTGTTGTGAATTTGTTAGATTACTTGATAGATATTACTGCATTGCCGGAACTAGAAGCACAAGCATTTCGCAACACTCTAATTAACATCTGCTAACCATGTGTATGTGACCAATAAAATTTGATTTGAAAATTTTATTTGATTTGATGTTAACATTGCTAAAGCAAGTGAACTAGATACACTCACAAAAGTTCCAAAAGAATGACGACATTACAAATGTCACATTATGTGCAAATAGTTAAAGTACAAAAGGGAAAATAAATAAACATAAATATGGGTTGTATTTAAAATGGTGTTTGTTCTTCACTGGTTGCCCTTTTCTTGTGGCAACAGGTCACAAATCTTGCTGCTGTGATGGCACACTGTGCTATTACACCCAATAGATATGGGAGTTAATAAAAATTGGGTTTGTTTTCAAATTCTTTGTGGGTCTGTGTAATCTGAGGGAAATATGTGTCACTAATATGGTCATACATTTGGCAGAAGGTTGCGAAGTGCACCTCAGTTTCCACCTCATTTTGTGGGCAGTGAGCACATAGCCTGTCTTCTCTTGAGAGTCAGGTCTGCCTACGGTGGCCTTTCTCAATAGCAAGGCTATGCTCACTGAGTCTGTCCATAGTCAAAGCTTTTCTTAAGTTTGGGTCAGTCACAGTGGTCAGGTATTCTGCCACTGTGTCCTCTCTGTTAAGGGCCAAATAGGATTCTAGTTTGCTCAGTTTTTTTTGTTAATCCTTTCCAATGTGTCAAGTAATTATATTTTTGTTTTATCATGATTTGGTTGGGTCTAATTGTGTTGCTGTTGTCTCTCTCTCTCTCTTTCGCTCTCTGACAGATATAATCTATTCTCTGTTTCTCCCCTGTAGGTTTCTACTGGTCGAAAGTAGTGTACTGTAATGTCATGTCAATAGGTTCTGCTGAAATGTACTGCACTCTAACAAGTAATGGTTCTAGTCAAAGATAGTGTACTATATCAGGAATAGGGTGTGTGTGTGTGTTGAGTCCCCAATCCTGTCTCAGGATACCTTCCTTCCTCACTCCTTGGTTCACTTTAGTTCCCTGAGGAAAATCCTGTATTCCAGAATAATCAGTCCAATCAACCTTCATTCCAACTGACCAAGGCTCCCTGGACCAATGAGAGTGAGATATTCCCAACGTTTTGATATGGAAAATCCTTCAAAGAGTAAATGAAAGGAACTGTCTTTGTTCTTAATTCCTGTGATAGTTGTATATTTTATTCCCAGAGTGGAGCAAGGGACTGGGGGGATGCCATCCAGAATGCCTTGTGAGGGGCATGAAAGGGAGTGAGGATGCCAATGATTGGTAGTGACTGGCAGTTTTGGAGTGGTGAGGCCCAAGGAATACCCTCAGGCTAATCTGACATTAGCATTTTAACTAGATGAATGCTTCTATGGAGCACAGTTGGTAGGAATAGCGCACACACACACAAACACATGTTCACATATACACACTTATTCATTGACATACACACACATGCAAACACTGAAACACACACACACACACACACACACACACACACACACACACACACACACACACACACACACACACACACACACACACACACACACACACACACACACACACACACACACACACACCCACACACACACACACACACTGTTTGATCGTGCAGTCCATTGTAGAGTCAACATAGTGAGGTCCATGAAGTAAGAGAGGAGACTCAGGGTTGTATTGATCACATTCAGTGAATCAGAAGACCTCTACTTGTGCCTCAGAGCCAACTATACAGAAAGGAGACACACACTATACTATACACAAGCTCATATCCTACCTCTATATACTGTATCTCTCTCTCTCTTTCCCTGTCTCTCTCTCTCAATTCAATTCAATTCAAGGGGCTGTATTGGCATGGGAAACATATATTAACATTGCCAAAGCAAGTGAAGTCTCTCTCTCTCTCATGTACATTCCTTTTTCTCTACATCTCTCTATCATCTCTCCCTCTACTTCCCTCTCTCCCTCTACATCTCTCCCTCTACATCCCTCTCTCCCTCTACATCGCCCACACCAACTCTTTTTTTATTTTTTATTCATGTCTCCTTCCATGTCTCTCTTGCTTTCCCTGTCAATTCAAGTCAATTCAAGGGACTTTATTGGCATGGGAAACATATGTTAACATTGCCAAAGCAAGTGAGGTAGATAATATACAAAAGTGAAATAAACAATAAAAATTAACAGTAAACATTTAACATACAGAAGTTTCAAAAGAATAAAGACATTACAAATGTCATATTATGTATATATACAGTGTGCACTGTCTCTCTCTCTCTCAATTCAATTCAAGGGACTTTATGGCATGGGAAACATATGTTAACATTGTAGTGTAGTGTAGATGAGGCTGGGCCTAGTCAAGCTATGGAGGGTGGTGTAGATGAAGCTGGGTCTAGTCAGGTTATGCTAGTGGATGAGGAGAGTATAGTGGGGAAGTGTAAGACACTAGGGGGGAGGAGGAGGGTGTCAAGCAGAAAAGGAAAAAGGGGGAGAAGAAAGGAGGTGGGAGGGGAGAGGCTGGTGTGGTCAAAGGCACCAAGGAACCTTTGCCTGGTGCTGGGGGGGAGGCCCTGACCAGAGAGGAAGGGCAGGTGGTCAGGATGGGAGATGGAGATAAGGAGGAAAGTGAGTCTAAGGACTCCTCTTCAATCGGTCCGGAGCTGACAGCCAGTCAAGCAGAGGGGTCAAAGTACACGTTGAGGGAACTGACAAAGTTCCTGAATGAGACCAAGGGGGAAAAAGTTAGTCTTGAGGCTTTTTTTTAAATCCGAGGAAGTTTGTAAAATCAGTACAACATGCTTTGAAAAATGAGGGGCATGGTGTCCTCTCACCCAGGAAATGGTTTAGAAAGTGGGTCACAACAATGCGTAAGGGTCTACATTCAAACACTGTTTAGATATAGAGTTTCTTTCTGGCACTGGGGCTTGTTGAGCTTTGCTATTGGTCTCTTTCTTTGCTGGCTTTTCATCCACTTCTCATGGAGACTTCGGGTAGGATCGCTCAATATAAATAGCGCCAGAGATGTGGGAAAGAGGAGTGTGTTGGGTGAATATGTAAAACAAAAAAAAGTACAGGTGTTGTTTCGGCAGGAGACGCATAGTGATGTGGTGAATGAAGTCGATTGGGGGCTCTGGTGGAAAGGGGCAAGTGTGTTGAGCCATGGGTCAAATTTTAGTGCAGAGGTGGCAGTCCTTTTTGTACCGGGTCTGTCTGTAAAAATTTGCTCCTCAAAGGAGGTGTGTAGGGGTAGGCTGCTTGTTGTAAAAGCAGAAATGAACAACATGGGTGTTGTCTTTATAAATGTGTATGCGCCTAACACAGGGAGAGAGAGGGGGGTTCTATTTGGGTCTTAGACAGGAACTCTCACAGGTAGCGCCTGAGGAGACGCTGGTGGTCGGCGGGGACTGGAACTGTACAATGGATTTTGCAAAACACAGAAATGGGGAAGAGCCTCATTCAGTGTCAGTGGGAGTGTTAAGGGACATCATTAATCAGTTCGACCTAGTGGATGTTTGGAGAACTAAACATCCCAACACAAGACAATATACATGGGTGAAGTTTTTGGGGCTAGGGTGAGTGCAGCCCAACTTGATCGTTTTACGTGTCCAGGAGTCGGAGCAATAGGCTGTTTGGCGCTACCATTCTCCCAGTGGGGTTTTCGGATCATCATATAACCATGGCTCGGCTGTCTATTTCACCAGGGCCTCAGCAGGCATCCTTTTGGAAGTTTAGTGTAAAGCTCTTAGACAGAGTGGTGAAGCCAAGGGTATGCATTGTCTACGGCTGTCTGATGGGCGGGTGACCTCTGTGGTGGGGGAGATGTGGGAGCGAACTGTGGAGTTTTATACTGAGTTGTATCGGGCAGAAATGTGTGATCCTATGTATGCTCAGGTCTTGTTCTCAGATCTCCCTAAGCTCTCTCTGGCACAGAGGGACGAAATGGACATTCCTCTGTTGTCCCATGAACTGGCAGAGGCCGTAACCCACATGTCCCCCGGTCGTGCACCGGGGGTTGATGGACTCCCAGTGGAGTTTTATAAAAAAATTCTGGGGAATAATTGTACTGGACTTCTTTTGCGTGTTGCGTGAATGAGTCGGGGTAGGAGAGTTGCCGATGAGCTGCCGTCGGGCGGCTCTGACTCTCCTGCCCAAAAAGTGTGTGAACTTAAGAACTGGAGGCCTGTGGCATTGCTCTGTGTGGACTACAAGATATTTGCCAAGGTCCTCTCTAACAGAATGAAGTCCCATCTGGACTCGATAGTACATAAGGACAAAACATATCGTGTACCGGGACGCTCAATCACGGATAACTTGTTCTTAATCAGGGACATGTTGGACTTGTCGAGAGGTTCTAATGTGAACTTTGGACTGGTCACTTTAGATCAAGAGAAGGCTTTTGATAGAGTGGACCATGAGTATCTGTTTAATGGGATGTCTGTGTTTGGATTTGGGGTAAGGTTTTTGACTTTTGTGAAGATGTTGTATGCTGGGGCGTCATGTATGGTCAAGTTGGGAGGGGGGCTCAGAAGGCCAGTCTGGGTGAGACGGGGCATTAGACAAGGATGCCCTCTATCGGGACAGTTATACACACTATCCATTGAGCCTTTTTTGGGCCTGCTACGCAGGAGACTGCAGGGAGTGTGCTGGACAGGTATGTGTGTGGTGTCAGGCATAGCAGTGTCAGCGTATGCAGATTACGTTTCTGTGATGGTCAGGATATGCAGGCACTAGCGATTAGTCTGAAGGTGTACGGGGGAGCTTCCTCAGCTAAGGTAAACTGGGGCAAGAGCATAGCTGTTATGTGGGGCATGGGGGGATAGGGCCCCTCCTCTGCTTCCAGGGGGTTTGCAGTGGGGTTGTGAAGGGCTTAAAATGTTGGGGGTGTACCTGGGCTCGGAGAGGTGGGTCAGGAGGTGGGTCAGGAACTGGGAGGGGCTGTCACAGGCAGCTGTCACAGGCTGAGGGCGGCAGTGTTGTACATGACCGTCCACAAAGGAGGACAGGGCCTGGTGGAACTGGAGAGCAGGGTGGCTGCTTTCCGACTAAAGGCGGTGCAGAGACTGCTGTACCATAATGATGTCGGCTGGAGGGAACTAGCATGCGCGCTGCTGAGGAGAGCTGGCGGTTTAGGGTTGGATCGGCAGCTATTCCTCATTAGGCTGGAGGGGTTGAGTACAACAGGTCTCTCAGATTTTTACTCTGCAGTGCTGAGGGCCTGGCAGCTGCTAAGGCCCACAGGAGAAGGGGGTGTGGAGCCTGGGCTGTGGGTGTGGGAGGAGCCTATCTTCCACAACCCAGCCATCCCTTTGAGATTGGTTCAGTCGGCCACCCTGCAGAGGCAACTGATGGCAGGGGGTTTACAAAGGCTGGGTGACCTGCGACTGCTGGGAGAGGAGGGGTGGAAAACCCCGGAAGTCCTGGCACAACAAACAGGAATAACATATCTTAGGCTGCTGGAGAGATTCCTGGAGGAGGTCCAGGAGGCACTGTTTGAGCGGCCAAAGGGGAGGGGCCACCAATGTTTCCGCCACTGCAGGTGACGGCAGAGACTGGAGACTGGCAAGGGGGTCTGGAGGAGTTGTTAGATTTTAACACTCCAAGCCCGGGGGAGTTTGAGGGGGTGGGAGGTAAAGCCCTCTACAACCTCTGCGTTAAGGTTAGGAACATTAGGAGCCTAACAGGAGTGAAGGCACATCAGTGGCAGGGGGTATGTGGGGCGGATAGTATGGTGGGTTTTAGATGGAGGGGGCTCTACAAACCCCCAGTACCAAAGAGGTCAGAGGACCTCCAGTGGAGGGTTCTACATGGAGCCCTGGCCACTAACAGCTGGTTGGCACGGGTTGAACCGGGAGTCGGGTAGGGGTGTCCTTTCTGTGTTATGAGAGAAACTGTGATTCATGTGTTCTCTGTGTGCGCCAGGTTAATGCCATTAATGTCTCTGTTGTAATGTCTGTGTGAGAGGTTGGGGGTGGTTTTTACTGTTGTGATGTTTATAATGGGATACAGGTATTCAAATAAGGAAAAGGCCAAATGTGTTTTGTTGAATTTTCTGTTTACGGTTGTAGAAGTGGCGAGGTTATTTGGTTATTGTGATGTGTGGTGTGTTTGTGTATCGTGTGGTAGAGGGAAAGGTGAGTATGGTAAATGTATGCCGTACAGGATATCATTTGGTGTTTTATTTTAAGGGGGGTGGGGGGGGGGGGGGTGAGGCTTTAATGAAATGAGAATGTTTCATTAAAGAAAGACACAAAGTCAGTCATCTCTCCCTCTACATCTCTCCCTCTACATCTCCCACGGCAACTCTTTTTTTTTTTATTGATGTCTCCTTCCATGTCTCTCTCTCTCAATTCAATTCAAGGGGATCTATTGGCATGGGAAACATATGTTAACATTGCCAAAGCAAGTGAAGTCTCTCTCGCTCTCTCTACATGTACATTCCCTTTTCTCTACATCTCTCCCACTACATCTCTCTCTCCCTCCACATCTCTCTCTCCCTCCACATCTCTCTCCCTCCACATCTCTCTCTCCCTCCACATCTCTCTCTCCCTCCACATCTCTCTCCCTCCACATCTCTCTCTCCCTCCACATCTCTCTCTCCCTCTACATCTCTCTCTCCCTCCACATCTCTCTCCCTCCACATCTCTCTCTCCCTCCACATCTCTCTCTCCCTCCACATCTCTCTCTCCCTCCACATCTCTCTCCCTCCACATCTCTCTCTCCCTCCACATCTCTCTCTCCCTCTACATCTCTCTCTCCCTCCACATCTCTCTCTCCCTCCACATCTCTCTCTCCCTCCACATCTCTCTCCCTCCACATCTCTCTCTCCCTCCACATCTCTCTCTCCCTCTACATCTCTCTCTCCCTCTACATCTCTCTCTCCCTCTACATCTCTCTCTCCCTCCACATCTCTCTCCCTCCACATCTCTCTCTCCCTCCACATCTCTCTCTCCCTCTACATCTCTCTCTCCCTCTACATCTCTCTCTCCCTCTACATCTCTCTCTACCTCTACATCTCTCTCTCCCTCCACATCTCTCTCTCCCTCCACATCTCTCTCTCCCTCTACATCTCTCTCTCTAAATCTCTCCCTTTACATCACTCCCTCTGCAACTCTTTTTTAAATTTGTATTAATGTCTCCTTCCATGTCTCTCTTCATAGTTCTCCCCCTGTCTCTCTACATATTTTCCTCTCTTTCTCTTTCCATTTCTCATATTGTTTTTTCTTCTCCTTCTCTCTCTCTGTGCCTCCCTGTATCAGCCTTCTCATTTCTGTTAATCCGTTAGCTTTGAGAATGGAGCTTGTCTAATGTCCTGAACAGCGCTGGATGTCATGCCGTTTCTTCCCGGTAACGGTGGAATAATGGAAATGTAAATAACGTTAAGCTGTGGAGGCTTAAAACAACCTCTTAATGAAGCCGGCTGCATTTCACACAAACAGCAAAGAGAAGACCAAGGAGAATAACACACACACAAACTTGTTTTCTTAAATATGTTTACAAGCAGAAAGGAAGCTATGCTGTCTGTGATCTTGGTGCATGAACGTCCATCAGGCTTTGGCCCAGTAAGAAGGTAAACGTGGCACTTTAGAGGCTCAATAGTGTCAATACATCCACTGTCTGACACACACACACACACACACCTGTTTACACACATCCATTCTACCAGGAGGAGAGTAACGGCCTGAGATAAAGAGAGAGACAGAGAGAGAGAGAGAAAGAAAGAGGAAGAAGATTGGAGAAGAGAGGAGAGGAGAGAGAAGTGGTGCTTAAAGTTGACCTCTTGTAGGTTAGTAATGAAGATATGGCAGGAGGGGAGAAGGAGAGGCAGGATAGAAGAAAAGACGGAAAAAGAAGTGAGCATTCAATACTGTCCTCCCATATATGAGTGATGGGACTAAATCTGACATGCTGGTTTTGTATGTAATATTAAAGTGATTGATTGTCCCTCATCTAAGTGCAGAGTGGATTGCATATATTAATTTAGACATGCCTTTCTTCAACCTTTATTTTACCAGGTAAGTTGACTGAGAATTTGGGTTGCAAACGGTCGAAAACTTTCAGGTAAATTTCCAAAAGTTTTACAGACATTTTTCATAGGAAGTCAAGCCCGGGAATTTGTGGAATTTTGCTTAAATTCATCAAAAAATGTAGCTTATAACAGTGAACCTTTTTTGTGGGATACACATAAGACAATTCTAGGTCTTGTGGCATATTTTGGTTAAACTATCCCCAATTCAATGGAATTGTAACCCTCTGCATTCACAGTGCATTCTTCCATCACATGTGCAGTGCACTCTTCCATCACATGTACAGCTGATTCTCAAGATCTTGCACACTAATGAGATGCTATTGAGCCCACAATACTACACTGTCTGAGCCAAGGACTACATGCTTTCTGGTAAGTTTTGATTACAATACTGGGTGGGGTGAATATATTTTATATGACATACATGATTTGTTATTAACGAGTAAATAGTAGCCTACAGCAAAGTGTGTTTAAATCATTTTTAACTTGTTAACAATTTCTGCTAGCTAGTTTTTGCTACCATGTGGGTTTTAGCTTGTTGGAGCCTGTTACCTGAGGGGTGCTAATTCACCTGTTTCCATACATGTTTCATTTAAAAAAATAAAATCTTACAAAGGAGTTGTTTAACTGCTTAAATATTTATCTGTACATGGAATTGTATTTGGGTTTTTTTACAATTTTTTTCTAATCTTTACAGGAAAATGCCACGGCACTATCTGATGTACGGAGACATTTCACTGCAGCAAATGTAGAAGGAAAAGCTGTGTATATTTGCAAATACTGTGCCAAATCATATGTGAAGAATGCAAAAAAGCTGCAGAATCATCTGGCCGAGTGCATAAAGTTCCCTCAGCGCTCACAACAAGCAAGCTCTGACAAAAGTTCCTCTACTTCTATTTAAGGTGAAAATGATGAATCAGACACCTTATCGATAGCAAAAGCTAATGGTCCTCCTGGAATCAGAAGTTTGTTTGACTCAATGGAGGAACGTAGTCAGAGAAATGCTGAAGAATGACTTGCTAGAGCTGTGTATGCAACTGGTTCACCTCTGATGCTCACAGGCAATGTGTATTGGAAGAGATTTCTGAATGTTCTTCACCCAGCATACACCCCTCCAACCAGACATGGTTTATCTACTCATTTGCTGGATGCAGAGTTCAACAGAGTTCATGTGAAGGTCAAGCAAATCATAGAGAAGGCAGACTGTATTGCAATCATCTCTGATGGGTGGTCGAATGTTCGTGGGCAAGGAATAATTAAACTACATCTCACCCTCAACCAGTATTCTACAAGAGCAGAGAAACAACGGACAACAGACACACCGGTCTCTACACTGCAGATGAGCTGAAGGCAGTCAATGACCTTGGACCACAAAAGGTATTTGCACTGGTGACAGACAATGCTGCAAAGGTTGCTTGGTCTAAAGTGGAGGAGTCCTACCCTCACATCACACCCATTGGCTGTGCTGCTCATGTATTGAATCTGCTCCTCAAGGACATCATGGTACTGAAAACAATGGATACACTCTACAAGACAGCCAAGGAAATGGTTAGGTACGTGAAGGGTCATCAAGTTATAGCAGCAATCTACCTCACCAAGCAAAGTGAGAAGAATAAGAGCACCACATTGAAGCTGTCCAGAAACACCCGTTGGGGTGGTATTGTCATCATGTTTGCCAGTCTCCTGGAGGGGAAGGAGTCTCTCCAAGAAATGGCCATATCACAGTCTGCCGATATGGATAGCCCCATCAAGAGGATCCTCCTGGATGATGTATTTTGGGAGAGAGTGGTAAGCAGCCTGAAACTCCTGAAACCTATAGCAGTAGCCATTGCAAGGGTTGAGGGAGACAATGCCATCCTGTCTGATGTTCAGACTCTGCTTGCAGATGTAAGAGAAGACATCCGTACTGCCCTGCCCACTTCACTGTTGCTCCAAGCAGAGGAAACTGCAGTTCTGAAATACATCAAAAAACATGAAGACTTCTGCCTGGAGCCCATACACGCCGCTGGGTACATATTGGACCCCAAGTATGCTGGCAAGAGCATCCTGTCTGGTGCAGAGATCAACAAGGCCTATGGTGTCATCACTACCGTGTCTCGCCACCTTGGCCTGGATGAGGGCAAGGTTCTTGGCAGTCTGGCGAAGTACACTTCCAAGCAAGGGCTTTGGGATGGAGATGCAATATGGCAGTCGGGCCAACATATCTAATCAGCCACCTGGTGGAAGGGACTTTGTGGATCTGAGGCTCTTTCCCCTGTTGCCTCCATCATCCTCCAAATCCAACCAACATCAGCCGCCTCAGAGCGCAACTGGTCCTTGTTTGGGAACACACACACCAAAGCACGCAACAGGCTGACCAATACAAGGGTTGAAAAATTGGTGGCCATCTGGGCAAATTTGAGGCTTTTTGAGCCTGACAACGAGCCATCCTCAACAAGGTTGGAAAGTGACAGTGACGATGAGACCTCAGAGTCTGATGTTCAAGAAGTGGACATTGAGGAGGTCCAGGGAGAAGACAAGGAAGCCTGAGAGGAAGACAATCGAAGATTTAGTTTCTAGACTATCATTTTACAGATCTATGTTGAAAATGTTTTTGGGGAGATGCGATGGATCATTGTGGATCATTCAATATTCCTTTTCTTTTGTTGTTCAGGGAAATCATCCCATGTGAAGTCAACTCATTTAATTAAAGTTACATTTCTATTGGAAGGATTTAATCATTTACAATTATGTCTACTTATGCTAAGGTAAAAGGTTTATGTTTCTGTCTCCATATGGTAAATATATCCAATGCAAAAAACATCTACATTTAAATGGTATTAATATTCATTTGCATATATTCCCGTTAATTCCCATATATACCCGTTAATTCCCACGGAAAGATTTCACCTCTGAATATTCCCCAAAATGTGCAACCCTACTGAGAATACATTCTTATTTACAGCAATGGCCTGAGGATGAGTTGCAATGGGAGAGGAGATCCTCAGCTTTTACTTGGCTCATTCACCCTCTCTGCTCTCCCCTGTATGTGCTATGTCCTTCCTAAGCTATTCACCTTGTAGTAACTCGCTACTACTGTATTGGCAAATCATGAAGTCTATCCCAGAACCACTCAGCCAAACGAACCATTGACTTGATGCCTGCTTCTAACAGCCCCTCAGAATGGCGAGTTGATCCCTGAGATGCCCGAGTGCAGTAGGCCTATCAAGCTGTCAGGCTATCTCACTTTCAATAACACACACGGGTCAGCGAGTCAACCTCCGAGTCCAGTCGCACAGCAGATCAGGCCACTTGAGAAACCATGCAGCCAATCAGGCATGGCGAGTTGATCTCTGATTCTCAGTGTGATATTATACTGCTACTTTAAAGTGTGGCTTTGACATCTCAATTACTTTCATAAAAACTTAGAGAGACTGTTGGGTTAGACTGCAGTGTACGGTTTTGGGTGACTTTGCATTCCATTATCCAACCATACTATTCAGAATGACAGATTGGACATGCATACTGAATAGCATTCTGGTATGGATATTGGGATACAGGAGTTTTTGCAACTATATTCTATATTTCAGTTGCTGTACATTCCGAGAGCTTGGGACAATAAGGTTCTATCTACAAAAAAGATGATTCTTAAATGATTGGCTTTATATTTACAAACCCTCATTGGTTTGAATGGTGTCAGCTATTTCTATCTTCTATTCTTTTGAACTTAACAACATGAATTGGGGTATTTCTAGTACTATATAGGTAGAGAACATTGAACAGAACAAGGTTATGTCAATAACTCCATTTTGACAAAAATGCAGATAGAACCTTATAGTACCAAGTTCTCAATTTGTGCTTCTCTCTCTGCAGGGGGAGGGGGGTCTTTTGGATACAAGATCTACCTTCATCTGCAGTGGGTAAGGATCATGATATGGAGATGAGAAAGAATGAGCGAATAGAGAACAGATAGATGGAGGAAGAGGAGATGGTGAGAAAAACAGAGAGAGAGAAATTAAGAGATGAGAAACAGAGGAAATGAAGGAGGGAGGAAGGGAGAGGGAGAGAGAGATGGAGAGAGGGAGGCAGCACTATTTGCAGTAGATTAGTTGTTATGGTGACAAGCAGTGGAGAAAGGAAGGTAGTTGTCAGGGAGATGGGGCTGTACTGGGATAATAATGATGTGTAAAAATAACAGAGTTTAATATTCACCCTACCTCTACACCTCACACATACACTCACGCACGCACGCATGCACACACACACCTACACAAAATACACAAAAACCTGCTGTATGTAAAATATTGTGTGCTATAGCTTGGAAAAATAAATAAATGTGACTCTTGATGACACCATAAAGATGTTTGTTTCAAACATTAGGGCTGTTTTCCTAAAGAAGTTCATCCGCTTCGTGTTTTGTTTCCTTGCCAAGACTCAGTTTCACAGCCAGGTCAAACATGATACAAGTCAGTATTTGACATCCATCCATGTCAGAGGACGTCGGGAGAAGATGTGGAAACCAGCCACTAGAGGCATCAGTGAGCGCTGTTACCTTCAACTAGGTTTTGGTTTTGCTAGAGTGTTGTGGATGGGGTTAGTGGAAGGGGATGGGCTTAAGCATCTGCTTCTGGTGACAAATGTTGTATGTTCGCATTCAGCAATAAACCCTTACCTTAACCATTCGGAGCTAATGCCTAAACTTTACCCTAACTTTACCCTAACTTTACCCTAACTTTACCCTAACCTAAAAAGTTGACGTTTGAGAAACATGGATGAAGATCTAATTCTGACGTGAGACTGTGAGAGCTAGTTGGGTATTGTCCTGGCCCTAGTCTGAGTGGGTGCAGGATTTCCCCCTCATTCTCAGCGTGGAGGTGATCATTTTATGTGTGTGTGTTTCTACAGTACAGGTGGGTGGGTGTGCCTGTCTGTGAGTGTTAAGACGTTTGACAGCGCCTCGGCTGTGTGCGGATCACTAATTGTAGTTTAAATGCCCTCGGGGAGCTTCCTTGGCCGCTGGTCTTTGTAGTTCTGCTGCCTCTGGGTCTTCCCTCAGGGCATTCCTAAAGCAGCTGGAGTAATCAGCGACATACAGCATCACTGTCAAAGGCACACAGTGGGTATGCAGAGAGCTGTCACCATCGCACACACACACACAGAAAATAACACACACACACACACCACACCTTTGCGTCGCACCAGGGGCGTAATAATTAGCATAATAAAAAAATCTCCATCAAAATCTGTCAGTTTAAGCTAGAGATACAGTATCTTTTTTTGCAGGGCTGCGTCTCAATCCAACACTTCCGCCGATGTCAGCCTTCTGCATTTGCAGTGGAAGGTAGCAGAGCTAAAGCGTTTTTCCTGATCAGGAGTGACCTGAAAATGTCTCTACGACCCCCGCAAGTGTCACAGGACTCATCTGAAGGTAACCCGGTACCGGGACAAAACATTTATGGAAGTAAGTACGGCATTTCCACGTTAAAGTTACACAGGATTTCATGGCAAAAAATATGTATTTTGCTTTCTTATATCTCTCAGATAAAGGTATAAGGGCACAAGGCGAGACCCAGATGCAGACACAGGAGGCAGATGGTTTGATATTTATTATAATCCAAAGGGTAGGCAAGAGAATGGTCATAGACAGGCATAAGATCAAAACCAGGTCAGAGTCCAGGAAGTACAAAGTGGCAGGCAGGCTCGAGGTCAGGGCAGGTAGAATGGTCAGCCAGGTGGGTTCAGAGTCCAGACAGGCAAGGGTCACAACCGGGAGGACTAGCAAAAACAGAGAGAAGGAAAAAGCAGGAGAACGGGAAAAAACACACTTGACAAACAAGACAAACTGGCAACAGACAAGCAGGGAACACAGGAATAAGTACCCAGGGACTAATGAGGAAAACAGGTGACACCTGGAGGTGGGTGGAGACAATCACAAAGACAGGTGAAACAGATCAGGGAGTGACAAAAGGACAGACACTTCAAAACACTAAGATCTTTTGACTATCTGTGTTTCCATCAATAAATGCGTTATTCAATGTGTTTACACGAGCTAATAGCAGTAAGGCTAAAAAATATATATATACCTAGAATGGCCTAATATTCTACTTCAAATAGCTAAATGATGCATGATTTTTTTACATCTTTTTTGGGGATTGAACCTTTATTTAACTAGGCAAGTCAGTAAATAACAAATTCTTATTTACATGGCTGTCGTTTTACGTGCTCCTAACCAACTGTGCTATTTTCTTCGTTTTTTAACTTATTTTGTACATAATGTTGCTGCTACCGTTTCTTATGACTGAAAATAACTTCTGGACATCAGAACAGCGATTACTCACCGCGGACTGGAAGAAGCTTTTTCTGTTAACGAGTCCGACACGAAAGAAATACTGCTTTCTCGGGAACAGGCCCAAATCCCCGTCATTTGCGTGAAGAATAGACAGAGAAAAAGGGGGCTGAGGTCTGGCTGCCATCTGAGAATTCGTAGGCGAGCGAGTAAACTCCCACTGCCATCCGTTCTATTGGCCAACGATCAAGATTATCCTACCAACGGGACATTAAAAACTGTAATATCTTATGTTTCACTGAGTCGTGGATGAATGACGACACGGATAATATAGAGCTGGCAGGATTTCCATCGCACCGGCAGTACAGAGAAGCTACGTCTGGTAAGATGAGGGGTGGGGGTGTGTGTCTATTTGTCAATAAGAGCTGGTGCACGATGTCTAATATTAAAGAAGTACCTTGTGATAAGCTGTAGACCACACTATCTACCAAGAGAGTTCTCATCTATATTATTCGTAGCCGTATATTTACCACCACAAACCAATGCTGGCACTAAGAACACACCCCATCAACTCTATAAGGCCATAAGCAAACAAGAAAATGCTCATCCAGAAGTGGCGCTCCTAGTGGCCGGGTACTTTAATGCAGGCTCACTTAAATCCATTTTACCTCATTTCTACCATCATGTCACATGTGCAACAAGAGGAAAAAAAACTCTAGACAACCTTTACTCCACACACAGGGATGCATACAAAGCTCTCCCCCGCCCTCAATTTGGCAAATCTGACCATAATTCTATCCTCCTGATTCCTGCTTACAAGCAAAAACTAAATCAGGAAGTACCAGTGACTCGCTCAATAAGGAAGTGGTCATATGCTATGCTACAAGACTGTTTTGCTAGCACAGACTGGAATATATTTCAGGATTCATCCAATGACATTGAGGAATATACCACCTCAGTCATCGGCTTCATCAATAAGTGCATCGACGACGTCATCCCCACAGTGATAGTAAGTACATATCCCAACCAGAAGCCATGGATTATAGGCAACCTCCGCATCGAGTTAACGGCTAGAGCTGCCGCTTTCAAGGAGAGGGACACTAATCCGGAGGTTTATAAGAAATCCCACTATGCCCACAGACGAACCATCAAACAAGCAAAGTGTCAATACAGGATTAAGATTGAATCATACTACACCGACTCTGACGCTCGTCGGAAGTGGCAGGGTTTGAAAACTATTACGGACTACAAAGGGAAACCCAGACGCGAGTTGGCCAGTGACGCGAGCCGACAAGCTAAATGCCTTTAATGCTCGCTTCGAGGCAAGCAACACTGAATCATGCAGGAGAGCACCAGCTGTTCTGGAAGACAGTGTGATAACGCTCTGCGTTGCCAATGTGAGCAAGACCTTTAAACAAGTCAACATTCACAAAGCTGCGGGGCCAGATGGATTTCCAGGATGTGTACTCAAAGCATGCGCAGACCAACTGGCAAGTGTCTTCACTGACATTTTCAACCTCTCCCTGACCGAGTTTGTAATACCTACATGTTTCAAGCAGACCACTATAGTCCCTGTGCCCAAGGAAGCGAAGGTAACCTGCCTAAATGACATACCGACCTGTAGCACTCATGTCGGTAGCCATGAAGTACTTTGAAAGGCTAGTCATGGCTCACATCAACAGCATCCTCCCGGGTACCCAAGACCCACTCCAATTCACATACCACTCAAACAGATCCAAAGATGACACAATCTCAATCGCACTCCACACTGCCCTTTCCCACCTGGACAAAAGGAACACCTATGTGAGAATGCTGTTCATTGACTACAGCTCAGCGTTCAACACCAGAGTGCCCACAAAGATCATCACTAAGCTGACCCTGGGACTAAACACCTCCCTCTGCAACTGGATCATGGACTTCCTGACGGGCCGCCCCCAGGTGGTAAGGGTAGGCAACAACACGTCTGCCACGCTGATCCTCAACACTGGGGCCCCTCAGGTGTGTGTACTTAGTCCCCTCCTGTACTCCCCGTTCACCCATGACTGTGTGGCCAAACACGACTCCAACACCATCATTCAGTCAGGAGGGGGGGACAGATCAGTGGTAGGCCTGATCACCGACAACGATGAGACAGCCTATAGGGGGAGGTCAGAGACCTGGCAGTGTGGTGCCAGGACAACAACCCCAACCTCAACGTGAGCAAGACAAAGGAGCTGATCGTGGACTACAGGAAAAGGCGGGCCGACCAGGCCCCCATTAACATTGACGGGGCTCTAGTGGAGCAGTTCGAGAGTTTCAAGTTCGTTGGTGTCCACACCACCAACAAACTATCATGGTCCAAACACACTAAGACAGTCATGAAGAGGGCACAACAAAACCTTTTCCCCCTCAGGAGACTGAAAAGATTTGGCATGGGTCCCCAGATCCTCAAAGTTCTACAGCTGCACCATCGAGAGCATCCTGACCGGTTCCATCACCGCCTGGTATGGCAACTGCTCGGCATCTGACCATAAGACACTACAGAGGGTAGAGATTGAGATAAAACTGTCCAGTATGAGTGTTTGTTGCAGCTCGTTGCAGTTGCAAGCTGCAGTGAACTGAAAAGACTAGCGGCCCAGGGATGGGTGTGCCTTGGGGACCTTTAACAGAATGTGACTGGCAGAACAGGTGTTGTATGTGGAGGATGAGGGCTGCTGTAGATATCTCAGATAGGGGAGAGTAAGGCCTAAGAGGGTTTTATAAATAATCATCAACTAGTGGGTCTTCCGACAGGTATACAGATATGATGGTATGACCATCTTAAAACAATTCCATATGTTGCTTTGTAAACTTTCCAAGCCAAACCGCTACACACAGCCTACATCGTTGTCACCATATTAGCTAAACTAATGTCATTGTCAGCATAGCTAATAGAACTAACGTGTTAGTAAACCCGCTGCAATCATGCAGTAACGTTACAGTGTACAGTCAGTAAGCAGTTACAACGGAGGGCCCCGGTGGCAATTAATGAGTAAAACCAAAAGCTTACCTTGACTTGGAAGAGTTCCAGTGTTGTGTTGGATAGTCATAGCCAGCTAGCTAATATAGCATCCCTCTGTTTGAGCAGGGTGTTTCAGTAGGCTAAACTAGCTAGCTGCATTTTCCAGCTAAGTAAGTGAAACTGAAAGTGAAAAAAATGAAATCTCTCTCTCTCTCTCTCTTGCTTCTCCTTCATTTAGGAATAAATTAATTTATTCAAAACTGTTCAACTATTTTCTTTCTCTCTCTGAGTTAACTACTCACCACATTTTATACACTGCAGTGCTAGCTAGCTGTAGCATATGCTTTCAGTACTAGATTCATTCTCTGATGCTTTAATTGGGTGGAGAACATGTCAGTTCACGCTGCAAGTGCTCGGATAGGTTGGAGGATATCCTCCGGAGGTTGTTATAATTACTGTGTAAATTTATGGTAGGATTGAGAACAATGAGCCTCTTAGGTTTTGTATTGAAGTCAATGTACTCAGAGGAGGAAGGAAGCTAGCTGTCCTTTGGCTACACCATAGTGCTACCCTACAGAGTTCTGTTGAGGCTACTGTAGACCTTTGCAAAATAGTGTGTTTTAATAATATTTTTTAAATGTATTTATTCACTTAGGAGGATGGTCCTCCCCTTCCTCCCCCGAGGAGCCTCCACTGGCTTGCATGCACGCCCACAAACATGCGTCTGTAAAAGGTTAACACAAGTTACAGCCTGCCAGGCATGTTAGTAGAACACATCTGTCTGTCTGTCTGTCTGCCTGTCGTTACACGTGATGGGTCATCCACAGCACTTCAACATCACCCTCCCAAGAGCCTGGGTCTCCTGTACTGTCTGCCTGCCTGTCTGTCTGTCTCTGTCTGTCTGTCATCTTATAGACTAGGGGTCGGAAAAAGACGTCCCGCGGGCTAAAATCAGCCACGAGTGAAAAACAAATAAAACGTTATTTTTAATTTTATGAAATTTTGTGGGGAAAAATACACAAATCACCAGAAATTCAGCTAAAAATAAGTTTCATTTAGGAAATCTGTTCCCGAGTACTCCCACAAATAAAAGAGACGTGATCGTGTCTCAATGTAATCATGGCATTAAATTATTGTCATTTTCAAATACAATCTCTTTTTGGGCTTTGTTGTGGTCAATTTGCAGTGTACAAATTATGATAATTATGTTTCTCTCCCCAACCATTCACTGCGGTATTGGTAATGTATTCTCACTGCAGATATCAACCTTAGAGTGGTGCTGATAACTGTGGATGCCTAGAGTTATTAACCATAATCAATGGCATGTTCCTCATCCATTTAGAAAGGAGTTTGCAGGATCACCAGGAAATCCCATGCAATCAATATCTCTCAACATACTCTGCTTATGAAAATCAATGGATCTGACTGAACTGCATTGTATAAATAGGCTGCTTCTGTAGATGTGCATGTATGAAGATAGAAATATAGATGTACATATATAGAGAGAAAGAAAGACGGAGAAGGTGAGAGAGAGAACAATGGATGGAGAGAGAGAAATATAGACAGAGAGAAAGAGAAAGCCATAGATGCACAGGGATGCTCTGAGTGGTTCCTATATCCACCTACTCCAGCAGCAGGAGGAGGGCAGGAGAGAGCAACACTAAGCACATACGTACAGGTAACTGAAAAATACTCAAAACACTTGAGTAAATGAGGGATACAAAGCAGGTGCTTCCACATACAGTAGGTGTGGTTCCTCAGTTAATTAAGCAATTAACATCCCATCATGCTTAGAGTCATGTATAAAAATGCTGCAAAGGCCATTATTTTGGCTACTATCGCTATGCCCCCATAGGATGACAATGTCCCCATCCACATGAAACGAGTGGTCCCTGAATGGTTTGAAGAGCATGGAAACCATATACCATGGCCATATCAGCCACCAGATCTCAACCAAAGAGAACACAAAAGAGAGAAGACAGAGAACACCAACAGAGATGCAGGATAGCATCATTCTAGAAATGTCAAGCAGGCAGATCAATGGTTCCATGTTACACTGTCTATTGCCATACATCAGTGTGTACACATGTCAATACAGACCACTTGGCTGTCAACACACCATTATACTCTCTTCCTGGGATAGAAATGAATGGCAGCTAATAATACTCAATACAAACAACACTATAAGACAGACACACAAACACACACACAACAAGCTTTCACTGCATCTAACTAGTTTATTTTATACATTTCACATGTGAAGGCACAACTGCACACAGTAAGTGTGACACTGACTCATCAATAAAATATATTAAATAAATAGATATTAGGTTGGTGGTGAGCAGTGGTATAAAGTACTTAAATAAAATTTCTTTAAAGTACTACTTCAGTAGATTTTGGGGGTATCTTTACTTTACTATTTACATTTTGTCAACTTTTACTTTTACTTCACTACATTCCTAAGGAAAATAATGTACATTTTACTCCATACATTTTCCCTGACACCCAAATTTTGACAGGAAAATGGTCTAATTCACACACTTATCAAGAGAACATCCCTGTTCATCCCTACTGCCTCTGATCTGGAGGACTCACCAAACACACATGTTTTGTTTGTAAATTATGTCTTGGAGTGTCTTGGAGTGTTTTGGAGTGTGCCCCTGGCTATTCAAAAATTGTGCAGTCTGGTTTGCTTAATATACGGAATTTGAAATGGTTTATGCTTTTACTTTTGATACTTAAGTACATTTTAGCAATTCCATTTTACTTTTGATACTTAAGTATATTTAAAAATATATATTTAGACTTTTACTCAAGTAGTATTTTACTGGGTGACTCACTTTTACTTGAGTTATTTTCTATTAAGATATCTTTACTTTTACTCAAGTATGACAATTGAGTACTTTTCCACCACTGGTTGTGAGTGAAGTGACGTCCCTGCCCTGACAAGGAACATTGAGCCCTTGGAGAAAGGCTACTATATCGAAGGTGGAATCTATTATAATCTGTTGCTCATTGATCACACAAAGCTTCTCAGGGTCCCGACACCTTGAGCCCAGGCATGTACTGTACACACTAGCAATCTAAGAGTGTTGTATCCCATGGTGGGGTAGTGTTCTCTCCCCCCTCCCCACAGACTATGTTTAGAAGCCATTACTCCAGGAGCGGGCTCGCTGAGCAGGATGTGTTTAGTGATGTGTATTGTTTGGCTTTCAGACGACTTTAGGGAGTGCATCAATAGACCATCTATGCCTCTCTAAATCCCCTTTCTCTTTCTGTCTGTCTGGTCCCTTCATGCCTGTTTACGGTCTCTCTCTCTCCAATTCAAAGGGCTTTATTGGCATGGGAAACATCTCTCTCTCTGTTTCCCCTCTTAGGGCCTGGAGTTTTTCCTGCCAGGTCATGTCGTCAGGCAAGGAAATAATCCTGGGTCCCTGCAGTCTGTCTGTGTTGGAGAGGTCTGGTCTACAGGGTGTCTAACTGACAGGCTGGGGGAGCAAATCTAACAGGCTGACTACACCGCTTGCGTTGCGTGTGTGAGCGATGAGCGTCTGCGTTGCCAAGGGCGTCTGCATTGCCAAGGGCTAAAATAGAAGTCAGTTCTATTTGTGACCTATATCACGCTGCAAGTCCTGCCTCTCCCATCTCCTCATTGGTTTATAGAAGCAGATACCCACGTGCCATCTCCTCATTGGTTACACCCACATGGGTGACTGAAAGACGAACGAGGTCAGTGGCGGTAATGCACCTAATTTATGAAAGTTGCCAATTGCAATATAAATTCAGGAGAAGAAAAAGCCTGGAAGGAGGAGAGATGACTAGAAACGATTCGGTTGACCATTTTATGTGTGGATTAATTGTCGTAGTAGAGGACCTTGTGCATTTCAGGCAAAATAACAACTCAATGTTTATATTCCAGGACAAATTAGCTAGCAACAGCAAGCTAGCTAAATAGGACAAATTAGCTAGCAAGTGCAAGCTAGCTAGCTAAATTGCCATAAATGTTTAATTCATGCTTTTGGACCTGTCTCCAAATTAATGTAGTTGGTTCAGAGTTTGTTTTGATATTTTAACCTGCGTGTCGTGATCGCGTTTGGTGTGGGGTGTCATGACGTTGGGTTGGGGGTAGGTTTACGACAGTCATAAATACCTCTTTCCCCCTTTTTCTCTCTCCCCACTATAACTGATGTGACATAAGGAAACCCATGGGTTAACATAGAGATTCTGGGTAACATCAGAAGTTGGGGGAAATGAACTATATTCTGATAATCCAACCAACTGAACATATGCGGTGGTACTTAAGGTATATTATGTCAGTTCGGTTGCCCTCTGACACATTCTCATCAATGATAGAATGACATAAACTCTACTGTGGAAAGTATAAATGTCAGAGGTATCGGATTCACATGGAATTGTGGTTTAATTGAAATGTTTGAATATGAGATTATTTGTGAAGAGATTAAATGTAAATTTAGCTTCCAAATGAGAGATCTGTACCTTCATAGGTGTTCCTCTGCTCACAGTGGCCCGCCCCTGTGAAGAGGCATGGGTTATAAACTTTTCAGACACACCCCTCTCCCTCCACTATAAAAGCCATGGACTAAAAATGTAACTTCCTGTTCCGGGTACACCAGGATGACGGTCCTGTGTCAGAATGGTTCAGACAATAACTACAGAACTAGGCCAACATCAGCATGGACTTTGATTGTGAATGGTATGAACTTTGAACTCGTGTTCACTACAGAAGTGATATCTCCTAGCCGTTGAGTTGGCAACAGCTGCTACAAACGCAGGTTAGGAAGGACAGCCCGAGTATCCCGTCTTCCACACACAACGTTACTACACGTATCCCGTGACTACCAGAGACATTCTCCAAAGGACAGAGGACTCGGGTTGGCGACACGGTCCATCTACCACCAACCTACTGAAGCGCAGCTCAGAGTAAATATGTATTGCATTTTCTTTTTCAAATGGGCGGTAATTTAGAATGCATCAGATACTATATTTACGACAGCACAGCTCGCCTATGTTCGAATCTCCCGCTCTTTCACTAAGACTCAGCCCATTCCCTTTGTGTAACAAGCTGTCATAGCTATTCCGCCCGCTAGGGACGTTTTTCTGCATGACGTAAGTTAAAGTGATGATTTAATTGTGTATGTGTGTTTCTGTGTGATTAGTTAGGTATTTAGTAAATAAATAATTAAACCCAATTTTGTATTGCTGATTCAACTTGTTAGCCAGGATTCTTGCAGATAATCAAGGACTTACAACTTTCAGATGAGACTGAATAAAATGACGATTAATGTGACTGTTATGCATGTAAAATATTCCTAAATCTTTAAGAGTTTATTCGAAAGATAACAGCTCTATAAATATTATTTTGTGGTGTCCCTCTCTAGTTAATTAATATTTACATGATTAGTTCAATCAGGTAATATTAATTGCGGATAAATTATTTTATAGAATAGCATGTCATAGCAATCAATCTGGCATAGTCAAAGACACGACAGGGGGGACAAAATAAATTTATGCACAATGGCGGTTTGGGTTCCGTGTAACGCACTGTCAACCTGGTCTTGGGTCTGTCCACCGCACAATCACACAGCACTGGAAGACATATGGACTGGTCAGAGGCTTAACACACACGGACGCTGTTGGAAACACACACACACTCCACAGAAACCAAGCGTAAAAAAATATTTTCTCCAATTGCTATTCAATTTTGCAGTGTCTGGTTGGCCATTAAAACCATTGCCAGTGTCAAGCACAGAGGGAGAATGAACACACACACACACACACACACACACACACACACACACACACACACACACACACACACACACACACACACACACACACACACACACACACACACACACACACGCGCACAGTATAACAGCCATGCGGGAAGTCATTAGCTGGAGAAACACAAGCACACCCGGACTCCACATCGAATAATTATGGGATTTCAGAGCACTGCAAACTCTGGGAATGCCATCCGGACATTGGGATGAGAAAATCAATTGAATAGCAGCTTTATCCACTCTCTCCAGAGGCCTAATTAAGCTTTCCCTGCCGATCCCTCGCACACAACTATTCAAGGCTATAGAATTCCAAACGATTCCACATCCTAAATATTGAACAATAGAGAATTCCCATCGGATCCAAATGCTGCATAGATAGAGTAATGAAAATTAGGAAACACAATAGAAATTCTCATTCTCTCAATACCCTCCATCTCTGTTGTTCTCCAACCCTCCCCCAGGAGAGAAACCAACAAGCGAGAATGACCTTTACATTAAGGAAAAAAGACGTTTAAGTTTCTCTGTTTGTGTGTGCGTTTGTCTGCCTGTCTCTGTTTTCTTACAAACAAAACACATGATCTCATGTGAAATAAATGTGACAACATGGGAATGCAACATTTCAACCAGTTGGGTCTCCTCAGAGGAGGAAGGGGAGGACCATCCTCCTCAGTGAATTTCAGTTTAAAAAATTATAGTGAAACATAAAAAACATATTATTTTTCAATAAAACTATACTAAATATATTTACATCACCAAATTATTGATTAAAACACATTGTTTTGTAATGAAGGTCTACAGTAGCCTCAGCAGCACTCTGTAGGGTAGCACCATGATGTAGCTGGAAGACAGCTAGTTTATGTTCTTCTCTGGGTACATTGACCTAGGAGGCTCATGGTCCTCACCCCCTTCCATAGACTTCCATAGTAATTATGACAACTTACAGAGTATGTCCTCTAACCTATCAGAACACTTGCAGCATGAACTGACAAGTTGTCCACCCAATCAAAGGATCAGAGAATAAATCTTGAACAGAAAACATAAGCTACATCTAGCTAGCACTGCAGTGCATGAAATGTAATGAGTAGTTGACACAGAGTGAGAAAGACAATAGTCGAACAGTTAATTTCTTCAAAAATAAAGAAGAAGCAAGAGAGCGAGAGAAAGATTGTATGTTTCACTTTCACTTAGCTAGTGAATGCAGCTAGCTAGTTTAGCCTACTCAAACACCTGGCTCAAACAGAGAGTGATGCTATGTTAGCTAGCTCACTATGGCTATCAAACACTGGAACTTTTACATGTCAAGGTACATTTTTGGTTTTATGAATTATTGCCACCGGGCCTGCCGGTGTAACTGCTAAACTGCCTTCTGACTGTACACTGTACTGCATGATTGTAGTGGGTTTACTAACGCGTTAGTCCTAGAATGTTGACTATGATGTGACAACGATGTAGGCTGTGGTAGCAGTTAGCGGTTATGATATGAAGGTTTGGCTTGTAAAGGTTTTTTCGCCTAGTCACAGACAGCTGTGTTGTGCACTGAAGTTCACAAGCGAAGGGAGGAAGAGAGCCCATAGATAGTTGCGAGGAATTATACAGTGCATTCGGAAAGTATTCAGACCCCATGACTTTTTCCACATTTTGTTACGCTAGCCTTACTCTAAAATGGATTCAATTGTTTTTTCACCTCATCAATCTACACACAATTCACCATAATGACAAAGTAAAAACAGTTTTATTTGCAAATTTATAAAATAAAAAAAAATGGAAATATCACATTTACATAAGTGTTCAGAACCTTTACTCAGTATTTTGTTGAAGCACCTTTGGCATCGATTACAGCCTTGAGTCTTCTTGGGTATGTTACTACAAGCTTGGCACACATGTATTTGGGAAGTTTCTCCCATTATTCTCTGCAGACCCTCTCAAGCTCTGTCAGGTTGGATGGGGAGCGTCGCAGCACAGCTATTTTCAAGTCTCTCCAGAGATGTTCGATCAGGTTGAAGTCTGGGCTCTTGCTGGGCCACTCAAAGACATTCAGAGACTTGTCCCGAAGCCACTCCTGTGTTATATTGGCTGTGTGCTTAGGGTCGTTGTCCTGTTGGAAGGGGAACCTTTGCCCCTGTCTGAGGTCCTGAGCACTCTGGATCAGGTTTTCATCAAGGATCTCTGTACTTTGCTCTGTTCATCCTTCCCTCGATCCTGACTAGTCTCCCAAGTCCCTGCCACTGAAAAACATCCCCACAGCATGATGCTGCCACCACCATGCTTCACCGTAGGGATGGTGCCAGGTTTCCACCAGACATGACACTTGGCATTCAGGCAAAATAGTTCAGTCTTAGTTTCATCAGACCAGAGAATCTTGTTTCTCATGGTCAGAGTCCTTTAGGTGCCTTTTGGCAAACCCCAAGCGGGCTGTCATGTGCATTTTACTGAGGAG
The DNA here is from genome assembly GCF_045679555.1 of Salvelinus alpinus. Classification (NCBI taxonomy): domain Eukaryota; kingdom Metazoa; phylum Chordata; class Actinopteri; order Salmoniformes; family Salmonidae; genus Salvelinus; species Salvelinus alpinus. The sequence continues at coordinate 26,202,010 of NC_092099.1, forward strand.
TGGCTTCTGTCTGGCCACTCTACCATAAAGGCCTGATTGGTGGAGTGCTGCAGAGATGAATGTCCTTTTGAAAGGTTTTCCCATTTTCACAGAGGAACTCTGGAGCTCCCTGACCAAGGCCCTTCTCCCCAATTGTTCAGTTTTGCCGGGCGGCCAGCTTTAGGAAGGGTCTTGGTGGTTCCAACTTCTTCCATTTAAGAATTATGTTCTTTGGGATCTGCAGACATTTTTTAGTACCCTTCCCCAGACCTGTGCCTTGACACAATCCTATCTCAGTGCTCTAGGGGCAATTCCTTGAACCCCATGGCTTTGCTCTAACATGCACTGTCAACTGTGGGACCTTATATAGACAGGTGTGTGCCTTTCCAAATTATGTCCAATCAATCAAATTTATCACAGGTGGACTCCACTCAAGTTGTAGAAACATCTCAAGGATGAGCAATGGTAACAGGATGCAAAGGGTCTGAATAGTTATGTAAATAAGGTATTAATGTTTTTTATTTTTAATACATTCGCATTTTATAATAACCTGTTTTTGATTTGTCATTACTGGGTATCGTGTGTAAATTGATGAGGATATATATATTTTTGAATCCACTTCAGAATAAGTCTGTAACGTAACAAAATGTGGAAAAAGTCAAGAGGTCTGAATACTTTACGAATGCATTGTATATACAACGAGCAAAGTGATCATGCTGTTGTTATGTGGCTGCTATGAAAGTGAACTGTGTTTGCATGTGATTAGGGGTGTATACATTCCTCCAATTCTGTTGAAAAACGTTTCTTAAACGGAAGCAAACGGAATGAAACTGGGATAAACACACCTGAATTTATCCAATAGAAACTCACATTTGCAACTGTTGGACTAATGATTACACCCTAGATCAGCTAGCTGCAGGCAAGAGTATGCAAGGCGGTATTGAATGTGTCACTGTCTGTCACCTTGATTACTCAAAATTCTGAGTTAGGTGAATGGGTGACTAGAATATGAATGATTCAATATGCTGTTATAGAAATAAGGCCATGCTCTTAAAAAAAATATCATCCTCCCTCATCTTAAACGATAAATGATTACAACATGTGATAACATGAAACTACACGTGACAACGTGAAAATATTTTACTTGAACCTTTTGCTGCAGTGGGCTAAATCAGTGTCACACAGAGTGTTTCTTAGTAGTCTTAAACACATTTACTTTGAAACAGAAGTATCCACCTCACACACATGGTTATGGACTTAAAAAAAGAAGACACATGTACCATGTCAGATATAGAGTTGAAATGTATTACATTTTGAGTTAGCATCCCAATATTACACTTTATAAACTGAAATATAACAAAACCGTTTGACATAGAAACATAGGATTGTGGGTGTTTTTAATTTTTTATAATGTTTATTAATTATGAAATTCTGAAAAATATGAATAACATTCCACCCATGAGGCCACCAGGTAATTTGACTGCAGGAAAGGGCTACAAGACATAACTGACATTAATTGAAACCGTCTTGGTCCTCTGCAGGCTTTATCTAGTTACCGGTTTGTTCCAGGGGTGTTGTTAGGATGTTTTTTGAATATTGAGTCAGGGTCCACCTCTTGGTTGCTAGGTACCTGAAGTTCCTGCTGCGCAACCAGGTCAGTAGACATAATCGAGATTGGCTATACATATATTGCCAAGAATAACTTTCTGCACTTTGCCTAAAGTATATACACCTTGAAGATGTTATCTCTTTAAAATGAAAGTATGATGCTGTATTTTCTTTTCAATTAGTGTAAAAAAAGAATCTGGTATTATTTTGTACTGTAGCCACACTTGGGACTCAGCCTTAACTGGGATTTTAACTTGTAAGCACTTGGTCGCAAGCAACCTGAAATGTCCTGCTACATCAACAGGTCTGTGAGCCTAAAAGAGATATGGCTACAGACCCATTGGCAAGAATGCATTTCTACATTTTGCTAAAAGCTGCCCAGAATCAAGTAAATACATTTTCACCACAACGTTACATCAAAATAAAACTAGCAGTACTCAAGGACACTTGACATAGAGTTTACTGTATATGAATGCTTTGGGGATTTGAAGTTGCAAACTCTTGGTTGAGTGCATCCACGTTTCTGCAGTGCCACCAGGTTCATACTTATTCCTTGGAACATGTATTTACACACTCTCCAAAAATAAGGGTATGGTTAGGGGACAGTGTTGTTCCCTGAGGTACAAAAAGGTCAAGGGTACACTTCACAGGTACAAATATGAACTCACATGGTAGCGTTCAGTAACTTGAGGGTAAAAGGGACATTTTTCTCCCCAATATTTTTAATATAAGGAATGATAATCAATGCGCTTTGATAGGTGGGGGAAATGTAGAGTGGGCTCATTAGCATATTTGGGGGAGTGCTTCAAATACATGTGTAGTTGTGCCAACTCTCAGTAGAGGTGTCATAGCAGTTTAACCCTTGTGTGGTGTTTGGGTCTGTGGAAAGCAGTTTCAATGTTTACTAAAAGAAAAATTATAGAATTAATAATATTTTCAACCTGAGACTCATTGCCCTTGGCTCATTTTCTGAGAAGAACATGTAAAATAACACATTTTCATTAGGTGCACACAGTGCACCCATCTTCACATTTATATATCATATGTGATGTTCAGATCCACTGGACCTGAGGGTAATAAAAGTGTGGAAAAGTGTGTGTGTGTAGGTGAAAACAAGTAAAAATGAACAAAAAGGTTTGCTGTGTGCCTTCACTCTGTCTTCCCCTGCTGTTTCAATATAGCACCAAGAACCTGTCTGTCTCCCTGCCTGTCTGCCTGTCTCCTGCTTTTCTCGCACTCTTTACCCTTTTTATTGTTTATTGAAACTACCCAATGACTTGCGGGAACCTGCACAATGTTATTACAATACATTATTTCGATACATTGTAAACAATTCTGTATTTTCACACACTCTACCCCAGCCAGGTGCAAAAACACAACAAATAAATAACTTTGCATGTGTGGCTCCTTACCACAATCAATCAGTATGGCAAAAATAATCTCTGCTCAGACGGCCTTAGAAATATTTTTTGCAGAGAGAGAAGCTAGTGTGGAAGGAGCGTCTTCCATTTTGGAAGATGAAGAATTTTCTGAATATGAGGATCGTGTCTCTGTCAATTCGGAGACTGACAGTTAGTTAGAAGAAGAGGATGAGATTGACGCTCAGCCAGCCCCAGGACCATGTGTAGTGTTCCAGAAACATGTATTTTCACATGTGAAATGTCACATGTGTAGAGTTCCAGAAACACGTGTTTTCACATGTGAAATGTCACATGTGTAGTGTTCCAGAAACATGTATTTTCACATGTGAAATGTCACATGTGTAGTGTTCCAGAAACACGTGTTTTCACATGTGAAATGTCACATGTGTAGTGTTCCAGAAACATGTGTTTTCACATGTGAAATGTCACATGTGTAGTGTTCCAGAAACATGTATTTTCACATGTGAAATGTCACATGTGTAGTGTTCCAGAAACACGTGTTTTCACATGTGAAATGTCACATGTGTAGTGTTCCAGAAACATGTGTTTTCACATGTGAAATGTCACATGTGTAGTGTTCCAGAAACATGTGTTTTCACATGTGAAAATATGTGTGTTTGGGACACTACATATCTGAAAACACTGGGGTTCTTTTACACACTTTAACACCTGATTCAACACTACAAATGTTACGGTGAAAAACCAACACTAGGTTACACTGGCCAATTTGCTGTGCAGAAACAATTGAACCAATTAAGGGAAAACATCAATAACTCAACAAAAGAAAGAAAACCACAGTCAATCAAACTAACCACTCACACAATACACACAACTCCTTGAGCTGCTAACTAAAGAAAACCAGGTAACACCAGATAAAACTCTACATAGATAAGCACACCAGACAGGCTACATAACAGACTAGTCAGACAGCCATACAGCCTACATAACACTGTCATAAGAGTGACATACCACCATCGGAACACTAACCTAAGCAAAATCAACCTAACCCGTGACACATGCAGTGCTTATGAAGACATATTGTCTTGTCTTTATCTTGTCTGCCCATGGATACTATATGAGTCACCAGGTAATGACCATGATCATGACTACAGATAAGCTGACGTTTCACACACACACAACACACACACAGCTTTTTTCCCGTGAACTGTCAGGACTTTTTGGGGAGTCAAAATATATACCCATTTAAAAATATATTTTCCTAACCGCTGACCCTATACCTAAAGAAGGAAAACATACACACACACACAGTTGGAAGGATTGAGAGTTGAGGGGATCAGTGCAAGACTATCGTCAGCTCCTCTCTGGTAGAAAGAGATGATTTATAGGAGAAGTGTGTCTATAACCTACACTATATGTGGTTAACCTCTAGTCAGCAGTAGGGCTAGGTGGAAACATCGTGTGTGTAGTCCCTCTCCAGCTGAAACACATCATTCATGGGTAAGGTGCAGTGCCCCTCTGCCCTTTGTGTCTGTCTGTGTTCCTCCGTCTGGAAAACCTTTAAAGGTCATCCTTTAAAGCCTGAGACATGTCCTCCACCATGTCCGCCCTACACAAACACAAGTGAGACCAGGACTGGAGCCAGGGGTAAATAACATGGAGATGTGGAGAAATACCAGGACTGGAGCCAGGGGTAAATGACATGGAGATGGGGAGTAATACCAGGACTGGAGCCAGGGGTAAATAACATGGAGATGGGGAGAAATACCAGGACTGGAGCCAGGTGTAAATGACATGGAGATGGGGAGAAATACCAGGACTGGAGCCAGGGGTAAATGACATGGAGATGGGGAGTAATACCAGGACTGGAGCCAGGGGTAAATGACATGGAGATGGGGAGTAATACCAGGACTGGAGCCAGGGGTAAATGACATGGAGATGGGGAGTAATACCAGGACTGGAGCCAGGGGTAAATGACATGGAGATGGGGAGTAATACCAGGACTGGAGCCAGGGGTAAATGACATGGAGATGGGGAGTAATACCAGGACTGGAGCCAGGGGTAAATGACATGGAGATGGGGAGGAATACCAGGACTGGAGCCAGGGGTAAATAACATGGAGATGGGGAGGAATGCCAGGACTGGAGCCAGGGGTAAATGACATGGAGATGGGGAGGAATACCAGGACTGGAGCCAGGGGTAAATGCCATGGAGATGGGGAGAAATACCAGGACTGGAGCCAGGGGTAAATAACATGGAGATGGGGAGGAATACCAGGACTGGAGCCAGGGGTAAATAACATGGAGATGGGGAGTAATACCAGGACTGGAGCCAGGGGTAAATGACATGGAGATGGGAAGTAATACCAGGACTGGAGCCAGGGGTAAATGACATGGAGATGGGGAGTAATACCAGGACTGGAGCCAGGGGTAAATGACATGGAGATGGGGAGGAATACCAGGACTGGAGCCAGGGGTAAATAACATGGAGATGGGGAGTAATACCAGGACTGGAGCCAGGGGTAAATAACATGGAGATGGGGAGGAATACCAGGACTGGAGCCAGGGGTAAATGACATGGAGATGGGGAGTAATACCAGGGGCCCTGGGAGAGGGACTGTATACACAAGAGCTCAAGACAGGCAAACACACACATATACTGCACATACGTGTGCACACATACTGTATGTACACACATATGAGCACACACACACACTGCAGTCAGACCATAGCGGGTCAATTCAGTACTTTACCTGGTAATGAACCGACTAATATCTGTGGTCTGGGAATAATGGCTAGCCAAACTGCAGGCCTTTCAACTAGGAGGAACAGGCGAGATGTCTTTCTGACCAACTGATAACTAATCTGAAAACAAAGTCTCGGTTTATTTTTTAAAAATTACCCCTTTTTCTCCACGATTTCAATCTTGTCTCATCGCTGCAACTCCCAAACGGGCATGGGAGGCAAAGGTTGAGTCATGCGTCCTCCAAAACATGACCCGCCAAACCTTGCTTCTTAACACCTGCCTGCTTAACCCGGAAGCCAGCCACACCAATGTGTCGGAGGAAACACCGTTCAACTGACGACCAGGGTCAGCCTGCAGGCGCCCGGCCCGCCACAAGGAGATGCTAGAACGCAATGAGCCAAGTAAAGCCCCCCCTGACCAAACCCTCCCCTAACCCGGATGACGCTGGGCCAATTGTGCGCCACCCTATGGGACTCATAGCCGGTTGTGATAAGCCCGGGATCGAACCCGGGTCTGTAGTGATGCCTCACAAAGGCTAGGTTTAAAGCAATTTGAGCGATGCCAATATTCATCGCAATCCATCCACATCAAGACATGCAGGCTGAAATATCAAAACTAACTCTGAACCAACTATATTAATTTGGGTTCAGGTCGAAACACATGAAACATGCATGAACATTTAGTTAGCTAGTTTGCCGTTGCAGCCCTGTGTGAAACGTCATAAACATTGGGTTGTTATTTTACTTGAAATGCACAAGGTTGACCCATTTTGAGTCACACAAAAGTGTGTTCTCTTCTCCGACAATTAATCCACAGATAAAAGGTTTGTTTCTTGGAATTTCTCTTCCTTCAGTCTTCTTCTTCTTCTTCTGTGGACTTTATATGGCAGTTGGCAACCAACTTTAAGGTGTATTTACCACCACCAACTGGACTGGAGTGTGGACCTCAGTTCATCTTTCAATCACCCACGTGAGTATAGGCGCCTAAAAAACTGGGAGATGGGAGAGGCGGGACTTGCGGCGCATCAAGTGTCAAAAATAGACCAAGTTCTATTTTAGCGCCTGGCTAAGCAGACGCTCGTTGACGTGTGCCAGCAGTTTGGATGAAATGATTGAATAACATGTATGTGTACATTTATTTCGCAACGCTTGCGCACGCACGCGGGCGTTGTGGTCAGCATGTTAAAGACACAGTGCATGTTTTTGGGGCTCAGTCATTGACAGTCTGCAGCAACTAGTTAGCTCACTGAAACAGATTACTCTCAGCTCTATCCATTCCTGTCATGAACAAAGTTTCTCTCTTCAATCTTTTCTTCCATCCATTTTCTTCTTCAACCTTTGCATTTGTTCACAATTGATGCTCAATTTGCAGTTGTTTAGAGCCAAAATGAGTTTCGCATTAACCCTTGGTGACCCTGAGACAGAGCGATAAGATTACTGGGTGTCTGCCAGTCTCTCTCGCTGCATGGGGGGGAATGCTATCTAGCTCTGAGAAGTGTCATTCAGTATGTCAGTCATGTTTAAAATGTAGATAGGCAGGCAGGTAATCATACTCCATCCAGCCCCAAAGACAGACAGAAATGTCAATTTCACATTTAAAAAGCTCAACAGACATATAGTGAATGAGATTGACACAGGGAAATGGGTAAGGGGAATGCCCTATGCAATTATCTCAGCTCCATTTCCTTCATTATGGTTAGTGGAGACACACACACACACATCTCAACTAAGTTCCTGGAACTACTAACATTTGCCATTAAAACAGACGTCTAGCTCAATCCCACCACTCAGGTGGGAGGAGCCACAGGAAACAGGAAGTAGAGAGACAAAGAGGAAGTGTACATACCTGAGCCTCTCTTGGAGACTGTCTTCATGGCGCGGGACAGGGTGACATACAGCAGGATCAGGAGAGGGCTAGGAGGCCTCATTTTCCCCTTAACCTAACAGCCTAGGGGAGAGAGAGAGAGAGAGAGAGAGAGAGAGAGAGAGAGAGAGAGAAGACAAGTCAGTCATCTTTCAAGAGAAGATAAAGTTACCCCTTGTCCCACACATCGAAGATAGCACAGCCATAAGAGAACTAAGATGTTATATTAAACCCACACACACACTCATGTACGCACTCTCACACACACACACGCACATAAACTCCTTTACTTACATTCCGCTAATGGCATCTAATGATTTCTTCTTGTGATTGCAATAGAGACAAGTTATCACAGCAGGAGAAATTTCACCAAATATCATTCCGCGGCGAAGATGCTGACGAAGCAATAAAGACAAAATGACGTGTAAAGAACACCCTTTTTTTATCTCGGCTTCATTAAAAACGGAGGAGTGTGAAGGTTGGCGTGAGGGGGATTTAAATTCAAAGGATGGCTATTCCACACACACGTGTTCATATAGAAATGATCCTAGGCACCTCTATGGACATCGTAGATCATGTTACCAGATGAAGGCGGTAGGTTGGTTCATTCTGTGGTTCATCCCATGGTGGTAAATGACACCCTGTGTGGCAGATACCCTGTGTGTTTGTGTCTTAGATGGAAAACACACAATTGTTAATCCATTGGTAACTCCTGATCAGCACTGGTGTTGAGGAGTACACCACATCAGTCACTGGCTTTATAAATAAGGGCATTGAGGACGTCGTCCCCAGAGTGACTGTACGTACATACCCCAACTAGAAGCCATGGATTACAGGCAACATTCGCACTGAGCTAAAGGGTAGAGCTGGCACTTTCAAGGTGCGGGACTCTAACCCGGAAGTTTATAAGAAATCCTGCTATGCCCTCTGACGAACCATCAAATAGGCAAAGCGCCAATACACGACTAAGATTAAATCGTACTACGCCGGCTCCAACGCTCGTCGGATTTGTCAGAGTCTGCAAACTATTACAGACTACAAAGGGAAGCACAGCCGCGAGCTGGCCAGTGACACAAGCCTACCAGACGAGCTAAATCACAGTCTATGCTCGCTTCGAGGCTAGCAACACTGAGGCATGCATGAGAGCATCAGCTGTTCCGGCCGACTGTGTGATCACGCTCTCCGTAGCCGACGTGAGTAAGACCTTTAAACAGGTCAACATTCACAAGGCCGCTGGGCCAGACGGATTACCAGGACATGTGCTCCGGGCATGTGCTGACCAACTGGCAGGTGTCTTCACTGACATTTTCAACATGTCCCTGATTGAGTCTGTATTACCAACATGCTTCAAGCAGACCACCATAGTCCCTGTTCCCAAGAACACTAAGGTAACCTGCCTAAATGACTACAGACCTGTAGCATTAATGTCCGTAGCCATGAAGTGCTTTGAAAGGCTGGTCATGGTTCACATTAACACCATTATCCCAGAAACCCTAAACCCACTCCAATTTGTATACACCTCAAACAGATCCACAGATGATGAACTCTCTACTGCCCTTTCCCACCTGGACAAAAGGAACACCTACGTGAGAATGCTATTCATTGACTACAGCTCAGCGTTCAACACCATAGTGCCCTCAAAGCTCATCACTAAGCTAAGGATCCTGGGACTAAACACCTCCCTCTGCAACTGGATCCTGGACTTCCTGACGGGCCAACCCCAGGTGGTGAGGGTAGGTAGCAACGCATCTGCCACGCTGAACCTCAACACTGGAGCCACTCAGGGGTGCGTGCTCAGTCCCCTACTGTGCTCCCTGTCCACCCATTACTGCATGGCCAGGCACGACTCCAACACCATAATTAAATGAACAACAGTGTTAGGCCTGATCACCGACAACGACGAGACAGCCTGTAGGGGGGAGATCAGAGACCTGTCCGTGTGGTGCCAGAAGAACAACCTATCCCTCAACGTAACCAAGACAAAGGAGATGATTGTGGACTACAGGAAAAGGAGGACCGAGCACGCCCTCATTCTCATCGACGGGGCTGTAGTGGAGCAGGTTGAGAGCTTCAAGTTCCTTGGTGTCCACATCACCAACAAACTATCATGGTCCAAACACACCAACACAGTTGTGAAGAGGGCACGGCAAAACCTATTTCCCCTCAGGAAACTGAAAAGATTTGTCATGGGTCCTCAGATCCTCAAAAGTTTCTACAGCTGCACCATCGAGAGCAGCATCCTGGCTGTTTGCATCACTGCCTTGTACGGCAACTGCTTGGCCTCCATCTGCAAGGCACTACAGAGGGTAGTGTATACAGCCAAGTACATCACTGGGACTAAGCTTCCTGCAATCCAGGACCTCTACATCAGGCGGTGTCCGAGGAAGGCCCTAAAAATTGTCAAAGATCCCAGCCACCCCAGTCATAGACTGTTCTCTCTACTACCGCATGGCAAGCGGTAACAGAGCACCAAGTCTAGGACCAAAGGGCTTCCCAACAGCTTTTTCCCCCAAGCAATAAGACTCCTGAACAGGTAATCAAATGGCTACTGCATTGTGTGTGTCCCCAACCCCTCTTTTACGCTACTGCTGCTCTCTGTTTATCATCTATGCATAGTCACTTTAACCTTTTGTCAATAGGGGGAGCTGTTAGCATTATTTATTTTTTTACATTTCCAAATTAAACTGCCTCGTACTCAATTCTTGCTCGTACAATATGCATATTATTATTACTATTGGATAGAAAACAATCTCTAGTTTCTAAAACCGTTTGAATTATGTCTGTGGGTGAACCAGAACTCTTTCTACAGCGAAACTCATGACAGGACATGCGAAGCTCTGAAAAATAGTCTCTGATCTCGGATCAGTTTAAAACTCTGTGTGTGCCCTATGGCTTGACATGAACTGCACCCGCCTTCCCCTGGATGTCAGTAACCAATGAGAAGTGGAATGGTGTCTCTAGGTGTTTCTCAGAGTTTATGAAAGGGAATGGAGTGAGATGTCCCTTCTTTTCGACGCTCGCCAGGACGCAAGGGAGGACATCAGAATCGCATGCTCAAAAGCTCTCGTTATTGATCAAAGATATATCCGTCTGTGATTTAATTCGATATAGGTGTTAGAAACATCATAACGAAGTTATTTGAAACCGATTTATATCAGTTTATGCGAGTATATTGCTATTTTTCTGAATTTCCTTAGTATTGCGTTTGAGGATTTGGGCATGTGTGTGCCGTGTAGCTATCGTTAGCTGCTAGTTTCGAAGTTGAGGAGGTCGTTTTACAACAAAGCAACGATTCTTTTGGACAAAGGACACATTGCCCAAGATACTGATGGAAGCTCGTCCAAAAGTAAGAGTTATTTATGATTTTATTCCGTATTTATGTGGAAAAATGTAAACGCAGTTGTCAGCCATTTTTTGCGGCACTAGTCTGGCTGTAACTCACAATGTATGTCTAGTAACGTAAATTTAAAAAATCTAAATCAGCGGTTGCATTAATAACCAATGCATCTTTCATTAGCTGTCCAACCTGTATTTTTTTAGTCAATCTAATCGATAAATAATCGTAAACATAGGTGCCTTTCCAAGATGGCGCCGGCCAGAATGCATGCCATGTTTTGACAGATTACATTGCATAACCACGATTTGTGATGCTAAATATGCACATTTTCGAACAAACTCTATATGCATTGTGTAATATGATGTTACAGGACTGTCATCTGAAGAATTCTGAGAAGGTTAGTGAAAAAATTAATATATTTTGGTGGCGATAACGTTATCGCCCCTTTTGCATTGATTCAATGCTGGGGTGATGTTAGCTCATGTGGTATGCTAATATAACGATATATTGTGTTTTCGCTGTAAAACACTTAGAAAATCTGAAATATTGTCTGGATTCACAAGATCTGTGTCTTTCGATTGCTGTAGGCTGTGTATTTTTCAGAAATGTTTTAGGATGAGTATTTTGGTAATTGACGTCGGTCTCTGTAATTATTCCGGCTGCTTCCAACGCTATTTCAGATTGCAGCTGCAATGTAGAACTGTGATTTATACCTGAAATATGCACTTTTTTCTAAAAAAACATATCCTATACCATAAATATGTTATCAGACTGTCATCTTATGAAGTTGTTTCTTGGTTAGTGGCTATATATATCTTTATTTAGTCGAATTAGTGATAGCTACTGATGCAGGAAAAAAATGGTGGAGAAAAAAAGTTGTGTCTTTTGCTATCGTGGTTAGCTAATAGATTTACATATTGTGTCTTCCCTGTAAAACACTTAGAAAATCTGAAATATTGTCTGGATTCACAAGATCTTTGTCTTTCAATTGCTGTAGGCTGTATTTTTCAGAAATGTTTTAGGATGAGTATTTTGGTAATTGACGTCGGTCTCTGTAATTATTCCGGCTGCTTCCAACGCTATTTCAGATTGCAGCTGCAATGTAGAACTGTGATTTATACCTGAAAAATGCACATTTTTCTAAAAAAACATATCCTATACCATAAATATGTTATCAGACTGTCATCTTATGAAGTTGTTTCTTGGTTAGTGGCTATATATATCTTTATTTAGTCGAATTAGTGATAGCTACTGATGGAGTAAAAAACTGGTGGAGTAAAAAAAGTGGTGTCTTTTGCTAACGTGGTTAGCTAATAGATTTACATATTGTGTCTTCCCTGTAAAACATTTTAAAAATCAGAAATGATGGCTGGATTCACAAGATCTGTATCTTTCATCTGGTGTCTTGGACTTGTGATTTAATGATATTTAGATGCTTGTATTTACTTGTGACGCTATGCTAGGCTATGCTATTCAGCTTTTTTACTGTGGGGGGTGCTCCCGGATCCGGGATGAGTACCAAGTAAAAGTTAACTATACATTCTCCCTCTGAGGATAGGTAGCAACACATCTGCCACGCTGATCCTCAACACTGGAGCTCCCCAGGGGTGCGTGCTCAGTCCCCTCCTGTACTCCCTGTTCACCCACGGCTGCATGGGCAGGCACGACTCCAACACCATCATTACGTTTGCTGACGACACAACAGTGGTAGGCCTGATCGCCGACAATGACGAGACAGCCTATAGGGAGGAGGTCAGAGACCTGGCCGGGTGGTGCCAGAATAACAACCGATCCCTCAACGTAACCAAGACAAAGGAGATGATTGTGGACTACAGGAAAAGGAGCACCGAGCACGTCCCCATTCTCATCGACGGGGCTGTAGTGGAGCAGGTTGAGAGCTTCAAATTCCTTGGTGTCCACATCAACAACAAACTAGAATGGTCCAAACACACCAAGACAGTCGTGAAGAGGGCACGACAAAGCCTATCCCCCCTCAGGAAACTAAAAAGATTTGGCATGGGTCCTGAGATCCTTAAAAGGTTCTACAGCTGCAACATCGAGAGCATCCTGACCGGTTGCATCACTGCCTGGTACGGCAATTGCTCGGCCTCCGACCGCAAGGCACTTCAGAGGGTAGTGCGTACGGCCCAGTACATCACTGGGGCAAAGCTGCCTGCCATCCAGGACCTCTCCACCAGGCGGTGTCAGAGGAACGCCCTGAAAATTGTCAAAGACCCCAGCCATAGACTGTTCTCTCTACTACCGCATGGCAAGCGGTACCGGAGTGCCAAGTCTGGGACAAAAAGGCTTCTCAACAGTTTTTACCCCCAAGCCATAAGACTCCTGAACAGGTAACCAAATGGTTACCCGGAGTATTTGCATTGTGTACCCCCCCAACCCCTCTTTTACGCTGCTGCTACTCTCTGTTTATCTTATATGCATAGTCACTTTAACTATACATTCATGTACATACTCCCTCAATTGGCCCGACCAACCAGCGCTCCCGCACATTGGCTATCCGGGCTATCTGCATTGTGTCCCACCACCCGCCAACCCCTCTTTTTACGCTACTGCTACTCTCTGTTCATCATATATGCATAGTCACTTTAACCATACCCACATGTACATACTACCTCAATAAGCCTGACTAACCAGTGTCTGTATATAGCCTTGCTACTCTTTTTTTCAAACGTCTTTTTACTGTTGTTTTATTTCTTTACTTACCTACACACACACACACACACACACACACACACACACGTGTTTTTCTCCGCACTATTGGTTAGAGGCTGTAAGTAAGCATTTCACTGTAAGGTGAAAATACAAGTTGTATTCGGGGCACGTGACATATAAATTTGATTTGATTTGATTTATATAAAAGTTACACAATAATATGACTTCAAATATCACTCTGCAGAGATCTACATTATATAGTTCTACAAAATTCAGTACTCTTTTAAATGAGGAAAAGATGGCCTTCTATCCCTCTGAATATATCCCCCATTTCATTATTCCAAAGTACCAAACAATGAAAACAAAGCTTTTGAAGAACCCCTTTGGAAAAGGCCTGCGGATGCAAATATAGTTGATTGAGTGGGCTGGGTTGGTTTCGGGTTAAAGTATTTAAATTGAGACTTGAAACGACACGATTCCGGTGGTACCGTAGCAACAAAGGGTTCAGATGTGACAGCGACCATAGACTGAAAGACTGAGAGGAAAGGAGAGGAGGAGAGAGAGGACACAACAACAAACGGCCCTGGGAAAAGTGGAGGGAGTTCAGCCAGTGTCAGACACACATTTCAATATGAGAGGAGAAGAACACAGAGCAAATTAACCCTCTAAACCAGAAAGGACCAGGATGGAACCCTGGTTTATAGAGAAAGACAAAAGCAAATGATGAGGAGAATGTTTGAGCACTGCTGCAGTCTCTGTCAGTCACATGTGTGAGTTTGAGAGAAATAGAGAGAGCGAGAGAGAGAGTGTGTATGTGCGTGTATATGCATGTGAGAATGTGTGTGTGTGTGTGTGTCTGCGTTCGTGTGTGTGTGTTTGCATGTGAGAGAGTGTGTGTGTTTGCATGTGAGAGAGAGTGTGTGTTTGCATGTGAGAGAGAGTGTGTGTGTCTGCGTTCGTGTGTGTGTTTGCATGTGAGAGAGTGTGTGTGTGTCTGCGTTCGTGTGTGAGTTTGCATGTGAGCAAGTGTGTGTGTGTGTCTGCGTTCGTGTGTGTGTTTGCATGTGAAAGAGTGTGTGTGTCTGTGTTCATGTGTGTGTTTGCATGTTAGAGAGTGTGTGTGTGTGTCTGCGTTCGTGTGTGTGTTTGCATGTGAGAGAGTGTGTGTGTGTGTGTGTCTGCGTTCGTGTGTGTGTTTGCATGTGAGAGAGTGTGTGTGTTTGCATGTGAGAGTGTATGTGTGCGTGTGTGTGTGTGTGTGTGTCTGCGTTCGTGTGTGTGTGTTTGCATGTGAGAGAGTGTGTGCGTTTGTGTGTGTGTTTGCATGTGAGAGAGTGTGTGTGTGTGTGTGTGTGCATGTGCGAGAGTGTGTGTGTGTGTGCATGTGAGAGAGTGTGTGTGTGTGCATGTGAGAGAGTGTGTGTGTTTACATGTGAGAGAGTGTGTGTGTTTGCATGTGAGAGAGTGTGTGTGTTTGCATGTGAGAGAGTGTGTGTGTGTGTGCATGTGAGAGAGTGGGTGTGTTTGCATGTGAGAGAGTGTGTGTGTCTGCGTTCGTGTGTGTGTTTGCATGTGAGAGAGTGTGTGTGTATTTGCATGTGAGAGAGTGTGTGTGTGTTTACATGTGAGAGAGTGTGTGTGTGTTTGCATGTGAGAGAGTGTGTGTGTGTGTGTGTTTGCATGTGCGAGAATGTGTGTGTGTGTGTTTGCATGTGAGAGAGTGTGAGAGAGTGTGTGTTTGCATGTGAGAGAGTGTGTGTGTGTTTGCATGTGAGAGTGTGTGTGTGTTTGCATGTGAGAGAGTGTGTGTGTGTGTGTTTGCATGTGAGAGAGTGTGTGTGTGTGTGTTTGCATGTGAGAGAGTGTGTGTGTGTGCATGTGAGAGAGTGTGTGTGTGTGCATGTGAGAGAGTGTGTGTGTGTGTGCATGTGAGAGAGTGTGTGTTTGCATGTGAGAGAGTGTGTGTGTTTGCATGTGAGAGAGTGGGTGTGTGCATGTGAGAGAGTGGATGTGTTTGCATGTGAGAGAGTGTGTGTGTCTGCGTTCGTGTGTGTGTTTGCATGTGAGAGAGTGTGTGTGTATTTGCATGTGAGAGAGTGTGTGTGTGTTTGCATGTGAGAGAGTGTGTGTGTGTTTGCATGTGAGAGAGTGTGTGTGTGTTTGCATGTGAGAGAGTGTGTGTGTGTGTGTGTTTGCATGTGAGAGTGTGTGTGTGTTTGCATGTGAGAGAGTGTGTGTGTGTTTGCATGTGAGAGAGTGTGTGTGAGAGAGTGTGTGTGTGTTTGCATGTGAGAGAGTGTGTGTGTGTTTGCATGTGAGAGAGTGTGTGTGTGTGTGTGTTTGCATGTGCGAGAGTGTGTATGTGTGTTTGCATGTGAAAGAGTGTGTGTGTGTGTGTGTGTGTGTTTGCATGTGAGAGAGTGTGTGTGTGTTTGCATGAAAGAGAGTGTGTGTGTGTTTGCATGTGAGAGAGTGTGTGTGTGTTTGCATGTGAGAGAGTGTGTGTGTGTTTGCATGTGAGAGAGTGTGTGTGTGTGTTTGCATGTGAGAGAGTGTGTGTGTGTTTGCATGTGAGAGAGTGTGTGTGTTTGCATGTGAGAGAGTGTGTGTGTGTGTGTGTGTTTGCATGTGAGAGAGCGTGTGTGTGTCTGCGTTCGTGTGTGTGTTTGCATGTGAGAAAGTGTGTGTGTGTGTGTGTGTGTCTGCGTTTGTGTGTGTTTGCATGTGAGAGAGCGTGTGTGTGTCTGTGTGTGTGTGTGTGTGTGTGTGTGTCTGCGTTCGTGTGTGTGTTTGCATGTGAGAGAGTGTGTGTGTTTGCATGTGAGAGAGTGTGTGTGTTTGCATGTGAGAGAGTGTGTGTGTTTGCATGTGAGAGAGTGTGTGTGTTTGCATGTGAGAGAGTGTGTGTGTTTGCATGTGAGAGAGTGTGTGTTTGCATGTGAGAGAGTGTGTGTGAGCTCAGATTAGAATAGCTAATGAAAGGAGTCTCTCTCTCAGACTTTCTTCTAGGAAACGTCGTTCAGTCAGAAAACATGTCTGCCAAGAACGTTCTGGCAATGTCCCCGTTGCCTGCAGATTGGCGTCTCTTTGTTCCACTAAAAGGCCTTGAGAAGCAGTCGTCAATAAGCTCGTCAGTTGTTGAGAAATGTGTGTTTTTGGCTTGTGTTACCAACCCTTGGTGGATTTATTGTCTTAAACACAGCGCACACACACCACTAGATAAAGAGGTTGATGGAAATGGATGGATGGAGAAAAGGATTGGTGGAAGGAAGGATTTAGAGGAAGAGATTTGAGACCAAAGACGAGATAGCTACTGGGTGTGCAGGGTTCTTCTGCACAAACCAGGGTGCACACATACAGTATGCACCCACTAGGGCTGGCACAATAATCATATAATCATGTAACCAACAATTATGGGCAATAACCTTGAAGTATATAATAAGAATTATCTTAATACATACATTTTTGAAGGGAGGTGATTCAGCTTTAGATAAAGTTTACCCAACAGCAGTTTTCCATTTTGACATTAAGCGGGTAAAGTTGGTAATTGCGGTCAAAACTATTGTTAACAAGCGGTCAAAACTATTGTTAACAAGCGGTCAAAACTATTGGTAACAAGCGGTCAAAACTATTGGTAACAAGGGGTCAAAACTATTGGTAACAAGCGGTCAAAACTATTGGTAACAAGCGGTCAAAACTATTGGTAACAAGCGGTCAAAACTATTGGTAACAAGCGGTCATTTGGTAACAAGCGGTCAAAACTATTGGTAACAAGCGGTCAAAACGATTGTTTTTTGAGATGGCGGTGTCACTAATCTGTGTTGTATTCATTAGGTATGTCGTAGCTCATTTTTAAAGATGCATTTTGATGCATTACAACCTCAAAATATTTTTCATTATGACAATAAACGTGGTCATTTGCATTATAATTAATCGTTACCCAAAATTCCATAATCATCACAACTCTAGCACCCACACACGAGGTTAGATATAACACGGGGGAGGCTACAACTAGCTGGAACGACTACAGGCCACAACTGTGAGTGAGACAGATACAGTAACACAGACAGAGAGAGACCCCAGCCAGCAGTGAGCAGTAGTAGTCTATACACACAGGAAGCCCATTCACAGGTCACACTTCCTGTCAGACTGCCTGGCTGTCTGTCTCCCACTGTAATGTCTCAAAGCGTTCCCTGTCACAGTCTGCTCCCCACAACAATTGCACGGTGCTCCTGAAAGACCCAGCCATGTCACGCCTTCACAAGCTCACTGGGACCAGGGGCCTTGCCAAGCATGACATCATCACCCCCCTCATCCCACACAGAGAGGGCATTGTGACAACCGCCCCCTGTCACTTGTCCTCTCTCTCCATTCCCCCTCTAACATTTAAATATTCTCTACTAGGAGGTACAGACCATGACACAAAGACTCTTTCTCCCAAACAAACACACAGACCACTAACTGCTCAATCAGATGTAACATGGGGGTTAAAACATTCAAGCTCTTCTGTTAAGTCTCTGAAAGAGAACATCTTTGGACGTAGTGAAGTGTTACCAACACCAACATTGAATGAGGACATGAGTGACTGTTTCCATCAACCTCCCTAATTGGGTGACTCTCTGAGACCAGGGAAAACACCCTTTCAACACTTTGAGACTTCTTCAAGTTGGAATATATATACAGTGGGGAGAACAAGTATTTGATACACTGCCGATTTTGCAGGTTTTCCTACTTACAAAGCATGTAGAGGTCTGTCATTTTTATCATAGGTACACTTCAACTGTGAGAGACGGAATCTAAAACAAAAATCCAGAAAATCACATTGTATGATTTTTAAGTAATTCATTTGCATTTTATTGCATGACATAAGTATTTGATCACCTACCAACCAGTAAGAATTCCGGCTCTCACAGACCTGTTAGTTTTTCTTTAAGAAGCCCTCCTGTTCTCCACTCATTACCTGTATTAACTGCACCTGTTTGAACTCGTTACCTGTATAAAAGACACCTGTCCACACACTCAATCAAACAGACTCCAACCTCTCCACAATGGCCAAGACCAGAGAGCTGTGTAAGGACATCAGGGATAAATTGTAGACCTGTACAAGGCTGGGATGGGCTACAGGACAATAGCCAAGCAGCTTGGTGAGAAGGCAACAACTGTTGGCACAATTATTAGAAAATGGAAGAAGTTCAAGATGACGGTCAATCACCCTCGGTCTGGGGCTCCATGCAAGATCTCACCTCGTGGGGCATCAATGATCATGAGGAATGTGAGGGATCAGCCCAGAACTACACGGCAGGACCTGGTCAATGACCTGAAGAGAGCTGGGACCACAGTCTCAAAGAAAACCATTAGTAACACACTACGCCGTCATGGATTAAAATCCTGCAGCGCACGCAAGGTCCCCCTGCTCAAGCCAGCGCATGTCCAGGCCCGTCTGAAGTTTGCCAATGACCATCTGGATGATCCAGAGGAGGAATGGGAGAAGGTCATGTGGTCTGATGAGACAAAAATAGAGCTTTTTGCTCTAAACTCCACTCGCCGTGTTTGGAGGAATAGAAGGATGAGTACAACCCCAAGAACACCATCCCAACCGTGAAGCATGGAGGTGGAAACATCATTCTTTGGGGATGCTTTTCTGCAAAGGGGACAGGACGACTGCACCGTATTGAAGGGAGGATGGATGGGGCCATGTATCGCAAGATCTTGACCAACAACCTCCTTCCCTCAGTAAGAGCATTGAAGATGGGTCGTGGCTGGGTCTTCCAGCATGACAACGACCCGAAACACACAGCCAGGGCAACTAAGGAGTGGCTCCGTAAGAAGCATCTCAAGGTCCTGGAGTGGCCTAGCCAGTCTCCAGACCTGAACCCAATAGAAAATCTTTGGAGGGAGCCGAAAGTCCGTATTGCCCAGCGACAGCCCCGAAACCTGAAGGATCTGGAGAAGGTCTGTATGGAGGAGTGGGCCAAAATCCCTGCTGCAGTGTGTGCAAACCTGGTCAAGAACTACAGGAAACGTATTATCTCTGTAATTGCAAACTAAGGTTTCTGTACCAAATATTCAGTTCTGCTTTTCTGATGTATCAAATACTTATGTCATGCAATAAAATGCAAATTAATTAATTAAAAATCATACAATGTGATTTTCTGGATTTTTGTTTTAGATTCCTTCTCTCACAGTTGACGTGTACCTATGATAAAAATTACAGACCTCTACATGCTTTGTAAGTAGGAAAACCTGCAAAATTGTCAGTGTATCAAATACTTGTTCTCCCCACTGTATATATTTTACCCTCAAAATTCACCTGTGAAGGAGATCGGAGATATATTTACAGGTATATTCTACATTTCCATATGCAAAGTTATGTTTGATGTCGCTTCATTTCACACAGAAGGAAAAAGGCTTGATCTCCCCAACTGAAGAATGTGTCTCATGCACAGCTGAGTTCTGATGTTCCATTGTTTCCAGGGCAACTGGGGGTACAGGGTAGACAGGTAATCAGGTGATGTGGAGCAGGATAGCTGAGCTAGTGTAGCTTTAAGTGAATCTCTCTCCCAGGAACACACGATGGAAAATGTTTAATCAGTAATAATATCAGACCAACCTGAATTAAACTTTTTTTTTATCATTTATGTTTTCACAGGTTTTTGATAAGAGAAATTCTGAAGCAATTTACCACTATTAACAGTTGGGGAGGGATACTAGGGCTGAGAAAAGTAGGACACCACAAGGCGGAACACACATATACTGTAAGTATAGATACACACACACACACGTGTATACATGCACGTACACACACACACACACACACACACACACACACACACACGCACGCATGCGTACACATACCAGCAAGCCACACACACATGATCATATAGAGATATACTGTGTAGAACAGACATGCCTCTTTGACATATAGATTAAGAAAACATGTTGGCTCTATTCATGACATGTCTATGTGCACCAACGGTCAATATGATGTCCCCTACTGACCTTGATCTGACAACAGTTGGGACAGTGCAGATCTGGCCAGTATGGGTTTCCTTCCAACAAGCTTTCCAACAATATGACATATTATCTGACCGCCATCCATACTCGCCAGCCAAACTCATTTGCTCCGAGGCATCGGGACGGGAGCAGGTGTGTGAGGATGTACACAGCGCGAAATCCACGGATCAGTGGCTCGTGACGCCAGAGCACACACTGACACACACACTGACACACACACGTACGCACGTATGCACACAACTCACCGCTTGCCTGCCATCTATAAGCGGAAAATGAGGGTTACAGCTCAGCGTCGGGCTACGACGCCCTGAAGGAAGAGTGATGGAATTGACTGTCTGCTCCCATTGTTGTAGGAATGTATCTCCCTGGATAGCTGTTTCTCCCTCCCTGCTCCTCCGCCTACTCTTCAGCAAATTCAATTATCATCTCACCTTATTTGTCCCACCGCGCTCACTCTGCTGTGTGTGTGAAAGAGTGTGTGTGTGTGTGCATACGTTTGTGAGTATGTGTGTGCACGTGGTGTGTCATAGGCTATGCACACATATCCTATATCAACACACCGCTAACAATTTGTCAATGACACTATAAAGACATCCTTATTCACAGCACCTATAGCCAGAAGGGTTCGTTAACATTTGATGATGTCACTCTAACCCTGAAGAGTGATTCCAGCAAGGCTCTAAATTAAATATTTTCATTGGTAGCACCAGAAAGAAGCACCATTTCTTTTTTGAGATTTATCCTATATGAATTCTAGCTACTTTTGAAGCACATGGTGTGCTCTAGAAACTAATATGTAACACTGTAAATACATGTGTTTATCATGAAAAGCTCAAATGTTGATAAATATACCTGTCATTGAAATTACAAAGTCATTAGGTTTCTACATGGTGTAAAAGGTCTATTTTCATGTTGTGATGCATTGCATTGAAAATAGAACACTGTCTCTTTGAGAGTGTCACCTTTGTGATGGTGACATTAGTGATGGATATGTCGGTTCCTTCTTCTCGATTCGTTCAGTAAAAAACAACTCTTTCGACTCATTTAATTAATTTGAGTCAGTAATAACAAGGGCCCGGTTTCCCGATAGCGATGGAATTTAGGCTTAGGAGTGTTTTAACGATGCATCTTTCCTACAACGGCCGAACATGTACAGTAACATACACTACGTTTCCCAAAACACCATGCAGAGAGAACGTTCGCTAATTGCGTTGTTGAAGCATGTGTCGATACTGACAGGATCAGCTTTCTCCATTAAAATCTTATGTTAACATTAGAGTTATTCCACAATACTTACGACGGATCAGGTCCCAGAAATATATTATCACTTATGGCTGCAAATATTTACTCTAATGCTTACCCTATAATAATGTTCTAAATCAAGATTTTGCACATCATTGCGCAAATGTTAGGCTACACATGAAATATATTCAGACAAATTACAGACAGTAGCCTACAAGCAGCAAAATACTGCTGCTTGCAGGCAGCAGTATATACAGCTGAAGTCGGAAGCATACACCTTTGCCAAATACATTTAAACTCAGTTTTTCACAATTCCTGACATTTAATCCTAGTAAAAATTCCCTGTCTTAGGTCACCACTTTTTTAAGAATGTGAAATGTCAGAATAATAGTAGAGAGAATTATTTATTTCAGATTTGATTTCTTTCATCACATTCCCAGTGGGTCAGAAGTTACCATACACTCAATTAGTATTTGGTAGCATTGCCTTTAAATTGTTTAACTTGGGTCAAACGTTTCGGGTAGCCTTCCACAAGCTTCCCACAATAAGTTGGGGGAGGTTTGGCCCATTCCTCCTGACAGACCTGGTGTAACTGAGTCAGGTTTGTAGGCCTCCTTGTGAGCACACGCTTTTTCAGTTCTGCCCACAAATGTTCCATAGGATTGAGGTCATGGCTTTGTGATGGCACACTCCAATACCTTGACTTTGTTGTCCTTAAGTCATTTTGCCACAACTTTGGAAGTATGCTTGGGGTCATTGTCCATTTGGAAGACCCTTTTTCTACCAATCTTTAACTTCCTGACTGATGTCTTGAGATGTTGCTTCAATATATCCAGATAATCTTCCTCCCTCTTGATGCCATCTATTTGGTGAAGTGCACCTGTCCCTCCTGCAGCAAAGCACCCCCACAACATGATGCTGCCACCCCCGTGCTTCACACTTGGGATGGTGTTCTTCAGCTTGCAAGTCTCCCCGTTTTTCCTACAAACATAACGATGTTCATTATGGCCAAACAGTTCTATTTTTGTTTCATCAGACCAGAGGAATTTCTCCAAAAAGTACTTGCCAAAACTCTAGTTTGTTAACAAGAAATTTGTGGAGTGGTTGAAAAACGAGTTTTAATGACTCCAACCTAAGTGTATGTGAACTTCCGACTTCAACTGTAACAATGGTTTTGGGAAACAGCTCTGAGATTTAACGATACTCCTACGAAGGTTCTAACTATGAACTTAGCCTTAAGATGCTTTGGGAAACCAGGCCCAGTTTGCTAGCAACTATCTAGCTAGATAGCTAACATGACTGAACATGACTGAACAAGGTGTAAAACAAATGCAGCCCGCGAGTAGTTTTAGAACGGCCCACGACATGGTTTATGAATTTAAAATGCAGCCCCCCAATTCGTGACAGGAATAAAAAAAACATTGCAACGGTAATATGGTTCAGCTGTTTGTCTTAGAAACAAGCAGTTTTGGCTGTATTAATGATGCAAGCATGACGTAAATGCGCTCTGGAATCAATGGTACAGGGAAGCATTATCATTACAATAATTATTATTATAAAAAAATATATTTTTTGTATTTTACCCCCTTTTTCTCCCCAATTTCGATCATCGCTACAACTCCCCAAAGGGCTCGGGAGGCGAAGGTCGAAAGATGCGTCCTCCGAAACATGACCCGCCAAACCGCGCTTCTTAATACCCGCCCGCTCAACCCAGAAGCCAGCCGCACCAACGTTCAACTGACGACCGGTGTCAGCCTGCAGGCACCCGGCCCGCCACAAGGAGTCGCTAGAGTGCGATTAGCCAGGTAAAGATTAGCCAGGCTATATATGCTATATATGTCCCCATTTGGGGATCTGATACTATTTCTGATTGTCTTAACTCACCATCACTGTGGAGCTTCTCAAAGTATTTTTTTTGCCTCAAACAGCAAGTAAACTAAGTCTGTTTTACATCCATTGAGAATGACATTAGTTCCTATTTGAAAAATCTTTCCAGCGCTCTCACTTTCGATAAAAAAATGTAATGCTCTGATCCAGTGGAATAGGCCTACCTTTTACATCATATCCCTTGCGCAAATTTGCTAGCAGGATTGAGCTGGACCAAGTTAATAGGTGATACAATGTTTCATGATTCAAGTTCGTTGCAGACAAGCCATGTGTAGCCAATGTGATTTATAGGATATTTAATCAGGATATTTTCTACCTGCAGGCTGCAATGTTTTAATTTGTTGGTTTATGTAGGCTATTTTTACATATTGGCAACGGCAATATAATTTACTTTTATATTTGTATCATTTTCATTTAGATATATAGATTAACCACATGATTTTGATTTATGAAGACTTTATTAGAAATTAAATTAAACTGTTCCATGAAACTGTGTACATGAAAAAAAAAAGTGTACAAATTTTACACTTTTTTGTTCTTCTGCTTAGGCTATATTGGAGCTAGTTAGAAGCAGAGCTGCCATATCTGTCGGCGCCATTTTGAAATAAAATATTGATCGCTGGCTCCCTATTTAGTAATTAGTGTGTCTTAATTTGTAATTGCAGTGCTTAAAGCATCAGACAAGCTAAGTAGCTTACATATAGTTGATTTTATTCAAACATAGGGTGTGTCTATACAGTACATGGAAAAATACACGTTTGAAAATGTCAACCAATCGAAAGAACAAACTACTCTCGCTCAACCAACATTCTTTTTAGTTGGGGACAGCCCTAATGTGTAGGCTGGTCTAACAGGCCTACAATCTACATTTTAGCAAGCACACTTGTTCAGAGAAACTGGGGTTAAGTGCCTTGTTCAAGGGCACATCGGCAGATTTAACACCTAGTCGGCTCAGGGATTCGAACCAGCAACCTTTTGGTTACTGGCCAAACACTCTTAATCGCTACGCTACCTGACCAGGATGTAGACTAGTCCAACAGGCCTGCTATCTGTATAGTAGGCTAGTCCGCTATGCTATCTTTAAGACAGATGAGGAAACACACTCAGCCATCTTGGCACAGTACGCTGTGGATGATTGATTGTGTGATTTAAGTATTTAATCCAATTTAAAGACGGCATGCTCTCCGCTCTGAGGTAAAATACAATCTACTCTGAGCATTTACTGTAAGAAGAGAGGGAGATGGAGAGGGAGACCGGTAGAAATGGTCTATTTTGAAAAGTGAAGCAGAGAGACAGAAATGGAACACACACTCATAGAACAGAATTGTTCTACACGCGATTAGGTTGCAATACCCCTTTGAATGATCAACTCTCTCTCTGTCTCATCTGTGACCTGTTCTATAGCTTCATGTTTAAATATTGCATGGATAATTCATTTTTAATATTCACATGGTGTCACGTCGGTTTTTACCCAAATTATGGCGTGCCGAGTAAAGGCACGGGGACAAAGACCAAACAAACACGTATACAACACACAGGGTAGAAACCCAAACAAAAAAAGCAAGGAGAACCTCGAATAAATAACACACACGCACAATGATTAACACACAAGACGAGACCCGTAATCATCTGCGCAATCCCAAAACCCACAGCACAGGTACTCACGCGCACCAACGGACATAGTAACAATAACCAACCGCCCAATGGAAACCAAAGGGCACGTATATACAAATACTAATCCGTGGGAATAGGGGCCAGGTGTGCGTAATGAAAGTTCCGGAGGGATCCGTGACACATGGATGTGGACTTACAAACTGGAAAAACACCTTTCATCAATGCTTAAACCATGTAAAACAATAGTCTAACACGTGTGTACGTGTGTGTGTTTGTGCGCATGTGTGTGTGTGTGTGTGTGTTTATGTGTGTGTGTGTGTGTGTATATGTGTGTGTTTGAGTTTGTATATACACAAGTGTCTACCAACCCCCCTCATATGAAACACTCCATTATTCATATGGTAAAACAAAAACACTTATACAGAGTAACCTATGCTGCTCACACACATGTTCACACTGCCTGTGTCTACTAATGCCTCTTCCATACCTAAGAGAGAGAGAAAGAGAGCAGGAGAGAGAGAGCGAGAGAGGGGGGGAGTGATGGACTAACGCAGAAATGTCTGCATTATTTACTACTAACACAAGCATCTCTCTCTCCCTTTCAAAAACACAAATGCTGACTGCACTTGTGTGTCTGGAGTGTAGTCCTCCTAGTGTGTGTGTTATTCCAGTGTGTCTGGAGTGTAGTCCTCCTAGTGTGTGTGTTATTCCAGTGTGTCTGGAGTGTAGTCCTCCTAGTGTGTGTGTTATTCCAGTGTGTCTGGAGTGTAGTC